>NW_010396088.1:0-16318 GCF_000710305.1 Buceros rhinoceros silvestris
TGACTGGGATGCAATTTACAGCATCTCCTAGGAAGCAAGCATAGCTCTTGAAATGTATTAAGGGTGAATGAGATTTACTTTTCAAAACTATTATTCTGCCATAAATAGTCATATATTCAATCCATCAAATATTCAGAAAAGTTACCGGCCTTTACCCTTGTTCCGGGATGTTAGAGAGGAGCAGTTCTCATCAAGCGAGCTGTCAGGAAATGGCAGATTCAGTGGAACACGCTGGTGCGTAGATGATCAGTTTTCACAGGTTTGCCTTTTCGGACTCAAGCTACCATAAGAACATAGTCATCAGGCTCGTCATTTAAAAAGGTGCATCGTAAATACGATTTCACTAAAATTCAGATGCTGTGGGATTGTGTTTGGGTCAGGTACCAGGCAGAGAAGCGAAAAGAAATAAATGTGTAAGTGACGGGGTCTTTTCTTTTAGCCACTCCTTTTAAATTTGTCTGTGAAGAAAGTTTAATTTTATAGCCCGAGGTCTCTTGCCAGCCGTGGAGTTCTGTACCTGTAGGAATAAGTCTCTTCCATTTTTTCTTGTTTTTTACTTTTAGGATATCAAATGGGGACGTTAAGGCATGTGGCGCAGTTGCTCTCCTCAGTGACACTGTACACTCGCTACTCGGGTTTTACCTGAGCTTTGGTTTGGGCAGCGTGAGGCTGCCTTTGCTTTGGGGTCTGGAGCAGAGCGTAAGCAGTTCTGCTCTCTGCTTGCCCTTGTCGGGCCCGTTCAGCGTTGGGTTTCGGTTACCCCCATTAACTGGCGCAGGCTGCGGTTTCCCGTCGCTGTCACTGGAAATAAAGCACAGTGTGGCCTCTTCCAGCAGGTTGCAGTCAGAGGCTCTTTTCCTTCCATAGTTAGTGGCAGATTTCAGGCACAGCAATAAGGCTTCTGAAGAGTGGCATTTTTCTGATGGTCAGGAATATTTTTAAAAAAATGCTGTAGTGTTACAGGGCTTCATAGTTGCTTTTCACAAACATGGAGACACACACAAACAAACTTTATTCCAGTTCTAAAATGGGGAAGCTGCTTGAGTCAGCAGTAACATCCAGGTTCAGCAAAACTAGGTTATGAATCCAAGCAATTAAACATGATAAAAAGCCCAGTTTTACTGGCTTCTCCTAATATGCTTGCAGAGGTTTTTTTTTTTGTAAATAAAAACTTCAAAATGTTCTTTACTGTCAGCTGTTCACAACCAAGTATGCTTTCAAACCCCAGAAACTCTTGAAAATCCTCTTGCTTTGCATTTACACCTTCAGTGTTTATTTAAATATTTTTATTCTCAGGAGAAGCAAACACTGAATTTTTTCTTGAGTTTAGTATACCTGAAGTTCTGCGGCTGCTCGTTTTTCTGGCTGCATTCTGGGAGAGATCATTAAAACTGACCGGTTGAAAATGTAGGAACTAACAAAATAATGTGTTTAATATTTAAAGTGCATTTAAGATCAAGATTTTGCTAAAGATAATTAGAAATCCAGCCAAAATTTTCATGTGGAAAGCCAGAGGATCCTTTTTTTTTGGTGCTTTTGTTTTTATGTATTTGTTTTTCAGAAATTTTAAGCAGGTTTCCCATGTAGTAATTATTGCAAATTTAACTGGCTAGAAAAAGAGATTAAAGTAGCCAGATGTGAGTCTTAGTACTGATGACTGATAGGCCAACCTGAACGTGAACCGAGCTTTAGCGAAGAGTATCAGTTCACCGCCTGTGTCCTGGGATGTGATGGAAAATGCCAAGAACTCCCTCCCACCCTTGGCAAATGGAAGCTGTGCTGTCTGCTTGTGCTTGGTGCTCTCTGGACAGGTGCTAATAGTTCTTTTACCTTAAATGTTTTCCTTGTCAAAGTCGAGCTTTCTGATGATATGGATACTAGTAATCTGGGAATGAAGTTTGATCCTCTTTGTCTCGAGTGCGAGGACTTGTTTCTGACTGCTAGTTAACCTGACTCTAATGGTTCTCTGCTTAACTGTAGAAATGAAGGGAGAGGCCCATGTGCACATTTCTGCTGCTGGTTTGGAGAGTTATCTGGCTGCTGCTGAGAGTTTGCACTGTTCCATGATGCTCTAACAAAAATAGCATCACGTGAGTGAATGCTGTCCTTCAAGATGAGACGCTGTATCTTGCAAGAACTGCTGCCACGCTGGAACAAATCTTTTAAGAACAAGACGTGTAGATCAAGCCCTGATTGGAGTGTCATGGCTCTCTCTTTTGTACCATTCTACATGACTTGTAGGTTTTCGTGTTAGCATCAAGTGTTCACCTTTTCCAAACTGCTCTACCTTTCTGACACAGTGTGTCCTGTGCTACTGGAATCCTGGGTGCTGCTCTTCAGCTCTGACCTAGCCTTTAATGTATGACATAACAGACACATCATCTGCTGTCAGCGTTCTGCAGGGACAGTTTGGTATTTGGTTGTGATACAGAAAAAGCTCAAACCGTTGTGGTTTATTTTCTTTCTTTCTTTTTTTTTTTTGTTAGAATTTTTTCCCAGACTAGATTGAAAATGAGTATAACCTAAGGTTTTCACCTGAAGGCTTTTGATATTTTTAAAACATTTCTATTAATAAGGTCTGTATGAAGAGCAGTAGTGTTAGTGTAATGTCCCATTTTTCCACCTTGCCAGTTAAGCCAGCACCATGGGAGGCTGTAATCCTGTGCTAATCTTGACAGTCACCAGGAAAAACAGGATACCACTGCCTGTGCCAGGGAGCACAACCATCCAAGAACCAGCTCTCATTTCCAATGGCATTTCATCCCAGCTGAGAGGCTTTTCCACTGTCAACAGAGTCAAAAATCCAATCATGACAAGTCTGAACTTTCTACCAGCAGAGGAGGCATGGGAATTGACTTCATTCCATTCCGACTTTCATATTAGAAAGTATGAGCCTTTTTCTTCATTCTAGTTCTTTCTTGGAGCCACAGCAGGAAGTAATATTTACTACAGAAAGACATTAAGAATGATATTGGGTGTTTTAATTTATTTTCTTTACTTCCAATTGTAATTTCCAGGTGTCTCCATCTCTCCAACAAGTGTCTGTAATTATGAGAACATGTAAACCTAATTCAGCACAGCTGAGTGCCGGCTTAGCAGGGCTTCTATTTGCCCGGATTCTAGACTCATGAGGCCAGAGCAGTTTACCAGTCCCCTGTGGTAGCTGTGGTTCGCTGGTTGCACCCTTTCTTAATGCAGTGACTTGAGGGGATGGTCTTCAGAGCTAGAAACTGGTGTCAGAGCGGAGCTCTCTTGAGATACCTTATGGTCTGTGAATTCTCCATGGAACGAAACTTTGTGGAGTCTATCCAGGGATGCTGATCATCTTTCGTATAGGCAGTAGGTGCAGTGGGCTGAGTTCCTACAGGAGTCCTGCATATCCTACAGGAGGAGAATCTCTGTTCATCAAGTCATGCTATAGCTAAAAAGAAGCAATCTTCTTAAATGAGTAAGTGTGAATAATAAACATCAACCATGATATGCAGCTGTTATGATCTCACACGTTCTTTATGTAGCAGCCGTTAACTATTGAATAATGAAAAACAGAGTAGAGCTCAAGCCTGTTTGTGTGTTAGTTTTTCTTCAATTAATAGAAGTGTGTTTGTGTGTTAGTTTTTCTTCAAATAATTACTGCGATTCAGACCTGGGGCAGGGTGTTCTGCGAAGGAGAGGCAGAATGGAAATTCTGCATTCATTCATTTTCACTTATGCTTAACTGAGCAAGCACTGGACAACGTTCCATCCTGATGTTAAAATGAGATATTTGATCATCATAGGAAAACAGTGATGGAGAGGTCCACTCTTCCATATCATCGAGTCCTGCCCTCTTCCCTGCAGAGATCATCTTTACAGCTGTCATCTGTGATAGACATCCAGTTAATCTTTAAAAGCTGCCAGTAAGAGAAGTTCCATTAACTTCCTGGAGCACTTGTTTGAGTGCTTAACTATCTTCACTGTCTTGACAAGGCTTTTTTTGCTAGACAAATGAAAATCTCCCATGCTGCAGACCTTAGTGTTTCATGTTCTTAACTGACCTGAAGGAAAAAAGGTTCCTCTGCTCCTGGCCGCCATCTTTTATGACAGAGATTCTGAGTCAGTCTTCAGCTGTATGTCCCACTCGTGTTTTAATTACTGTATCTTGCTCCTACCCTTTCTAGTTATTATTTGGTTTGGGAATCTTTAATTTTAATCTAAGACATGTTTTTTAACTGTTTTATGTTTAAATAAAAACATTGAATTCCAATAGTTTAACGATTGGGAGCCAAATATTGCCCATGATTTGTAAAACAACCGGGATTATATAGTGATTATTGTAAGACACTGTTAAACATTTGAGACTGGTTTTCACAGCTAACTTGAGATCTCTAAGTTGGACTTCGAGGCAGAGGTCATGAGGTTTATTATTTTGCTGAAGTCTAGAAATTTTTGTTCAAAACATTTTACGCTGCTGAATTTATAGAAGTATGTGTATGTGTGTGATACACGTATGTGTGTGAGCATCTGTCTCATAAAGAGATAACTGGTAAACACTTTCACTGGTACACTCAAGAGCTGATCAGCTCTGCCTGCTCTTCGTGCACATCGTTTCTTAGGATAGTTACTGCTAGTTACATTTATCCTGTCAATATAACCTCGCGGGGCAAGTGTGGGGAGAGAGGAAAGGCAGGACAGGGATTTGGAAGGCAAGTCTTTTGAAAGAAGGGCTGGGAGGTGATGCCAGTGTCGTACTCTTTGGACCAGTTTAGCATCTCTCCACTTAGAGGGCCTGTATCCAAGATGAGCTGAAGGACTGCTCTTGGATAACCTCCTTGCAGCCTGTATTTTCCTGTGGTCCTCTGTTATCAGCTGGGTGGCCCTGGCGAGCAATGGGTTATTTCAGTGACTCAGGACAAGGAGTAAAGCACAACGGGGGTAGAATGGAAAATGCGTCTGCAGTTTGGGAAGATACAGGTACCTATGGGAAATGGTGCCAATCTATTCCAGAAATTGGTAGTAAACTTTGTGTAGGTAATGAACAGCTAATGACTAATGTTATAAAATGATTGAGAGTCATTAGCTAGTGCACAGCTTGGCCCTGGCTGTGCCTCAGAACAAGAGAAATAGAGGATGCCAACTCAACTAATCATGCACTGTGACTACATGACTTAGACTGTCTTGTGTGCTCGGAGAATTGAGGTGGATTGGGCTGTTCTTATTTTCATCAAGTTTCAGCACTACAGAGGAGCCAAGGGCGTTGTGCCCATTAAAATAACCGAAGGCAAAGATGGATGAGGAAGCGGAGATTCTTACAGGGAATTACCTTTAAAAATGACATACGGGATGTGTATGTTTATTCCCCCAAATCTTTATGTCTGTGAAGCATAAAGATTGGGAAATTCTAACTGGATCCAAGCAGTTACTTGGCGGGGAAATGAGGCTTAGGTAACTAAACATCCTTTTTCTGTGTTTTAACAAATTAACAAAATTTATCAATGTTTTAAGAAAACTGGAAACACAGAAGAGGAGAGATCATTACAACTTCACTATGTTTCATTTTGTTTTTTTAAAAGGAATCATCCTTCTTTTCCCAACTGAGAAATGTCCTTCTTCATTTCCTGCATGATGTAGAACTACAAAAATACTTGGATTTACCTTGAGTTGGTAAGAAATGTTTCATTTAGTCTTTCAATATAGCGAAAAGGCAGTCTGCTGTCTGCAGAGGAACAAATCCTAACGTGCGGTTGATGTTACAGCACTGATGTGTCCTTCTCCCTGTCTGTCGTGAGTAGGATGTGAAGCTGGGGGCTTAGATTAACAAAGGAAGATTTAGATTAGGCATTAGAAAGGCTCTCTGATAATAAGAATACTTAATATTTAATTAGGTGAGTTAGGAAGATTATGGGACTGGTATCAGTGGAAGCTTGTAGGAAAGGTTTGGAAAGCAAACGTCAGAAAGACGCAGCTGTATGTATGGCTTTGTGTGTCAAGATGTTCTGTGGAAATAATTTATACCTGACAAAGCTTGTTCTCAGTTCCGTATATTCCTTTTGCAAACACAGTGTCTTTCTCAAAAACGGAGCTTGCTTCCCATTCAGCAGGTGGAGCTCTCGTGTCTCTACCAAGACTTTCTTTGTTTTAACAAAGTTCTGAATCTGCCTCTTGCTGTTAGCATTTGTGAGGTAAGGCAATGAGTCAACATTCACAACATTTTCCCAAGAATCAGAGTTTGGAAAACACTGGAGTTCTGCAAAGTTTCTGATAAAATCTTGGATCTTCCTTTGGGCCAGGTTTGGTTTTTTGGGGTTGTTTTGTTTTGTTTTGAAGTAGAACACTCTATGTGCCTCTTCAATACCTGTTCCCAGCTCCCCTCTCAAGCATTTCATCTTACAACAAAGTGATTGCTGGGGAAACTTGTGTGTAGTTTACTGCTTATTTCTGAGAAAAAAATCTTGGTATCTGTTTATGGAAGCATGAGTAATCCTCTCAATTAGGGTCCAGGCAGGTATAATATATTTAAAATTTGATGCATTTAAGGAATTGGTTCTGTTGAAGCTCTTAAAACATCTATATTACATCCTAGGGCTTCCCTTAGTCCTTCAGTATTAGTATTGCCTTTAGAATTTAAAATACAAACATACAATCTAAACTATTTTGAATATATTTTTATATTCTTATAGATACTTTATAGAAGGTGTTTTTTTCTTGTGACAACTGCACAGGGTTTCCCATCTTCTGTTGATGACATAGCGTTATGGTTTATGAATAAAGAGCTGATTACACAGGACGTATTAGAGCAGTTCAGCCTCATTTTTACTGCTCCAGAAGTGTAAGAGCGCCTTGGGGCCAGAGACGCTCTGTTGTGCTATTTTCTCTAGAGGAACCAACAGCCTCTGTCAAAAAAAAAACCAAAAAAACCCCAAAAACCAAAGAACCTAAAACTTCAATAAGGAAACAGCAGAAATTAAAAGGTTATTTTCCTGACCAGTCAGTGCCCACAATTGTTCATGTTTCGAATTTTAGTTTATGAACTAAAATTGAAGTTGATTGATTTAGTGTGAGAAGGATAAGCATGTTGGACTCTCTTTTATCAA
The DNA here is from genome assembly GCF_000710305.1 of Buceros rhinoceros silvestris. Lineage (NCBI taxonomy): Eukaryota > Metazoa > Chordata > Aves > Bucerotiformes > Bucerotidae > Buceros > Buceros rhinoceros. Next base: position 7,071 of record NW_010396088.1, read on the forward strand.
ATCTGTGAAGACGGTACTCTGCAATCACTGTGCCAAATGCACCTTAAAGACGGAGAAGGAACAGAAGGGGACAAAGTCCGACCGTGCTGTGGGCCCCTTTTTTGTGTAACACAAGACCCTGTTGTGTCTAACCGTAGTTTTCCTAATGAGCTTTTTGCTTTCCCTGGACACACAAACAGCAGAACATACTCTTCAGCTTAGCAATGAGATCTTTCTGGATGAGGCAATGCACCGTTGATTAAGTTCAAAGAAAACTGCAGGTGTAGAATGATTGCAGCAAAGACGAAGCTGCTACAGAAATACAACCTGGCATTCGGTAATACCAGTATTAAGGAAATAGCTGCCCATTTACGTACTACTTGCACGCATTTCAAACTTCAACGAGTTGATAAAGAATTTTATGTTTTCATATGCTTCAGTGTGAAGCCATCTGTCGCGGCAACAGAACAAAGTGTTGAGAACAAGAGCAAACGTATGTTTATGGAAGTGCTCCATGAGATGTTAACAAGACAGACACAAGACACGCAGCAGCGTCTTGTAACAAACGGGCAAGGGATTTGAACAAACACGGCAATCGTCTTCAATATTTACAATTATGATTTCATTTTCTAATTCCTTTTTGTGTGGAAGTGTTAAAAAATAACAGTCTGTCAATTCAGATGGTGAGGGAGTCAGGACTACCAAGTAAAATACTGTTTGCACCCACCTCTTGCAGTTTTTCATGTTTCTGCTCTCCTTTCTTACCATTTTAAGGTTAGAGCACGCTGCCTCAGTATAGAAGTTATGCTGTAGGTAGTGTTTCATGCATCTGCTGGACTTTTTAGTGCAAATTAAACAGCCTCAGACACTCACAGGAGCTGAACTTTACTAGCACCCTCTTCCCATCCCCCACCTGGGATAGAATTTTATTCGTGACTGCACGAAAGAATGAACCACATCACAGTGTTTGAAGGTAGGTCTTGATACAGTGTGACTTTTAACCTGTCCTACTCCAAATGTGGGACACAGTGTGGGCTAGTAAGAGATACAAAGAGATTATAGGGGGAAAATGGTACTGAGACATCAAAAAGAAAGCAAGTGTTCAAGAAAAGTTGCTTTGAATCTTTTGTTAATGGTATTGCAACAAGAAAAATCTAGTTCTGAAGAATCTATACAGCTAGGTTTGTAGTTACAAGGTATAAAGGATGTATTTTACAGCGATTCTGTTATCCTCAGGTCTCCGCTCTCTCTACGCGTTTGGGTGACTGGGAGAAAAGATTGAATTAGATTGTGCCTTAGCAACACTGTGAATCTTCTAGGAAGTGCATTTTACATTTTCAGACGATAGTACAAAAAAGACGTGTGCTGAAGGGTTACGGAGAAGGTTTCGGTATAATTCCCTCCCCCATTCAGGTATGAAATCGTGGTCTCTAAGCAGGACCCAGGTCGGTGGGCCAGTTACTCGCTCTGCATTGACAGCGTTCCACAGGGCTGTGGGAGAGGGCAGACCTGATTATGTTGTTATGAGAGTTTTAGGTTTTACTCTAATAATCTATTTTCTTAATGAGATTTATAAACCTAGCATGGATTAATTTTCATCAGCCTTCAAAACTTAAGGCAGTGAACTGCAGAGGTGGGAGTACACAACCGTACCAGCGACATCACCCTGAGATCACTAACACCACAAGTATTCCAGTATGGTGTGTCGTGCTGCCTTAACGGGTAGCGTTCGTGTCGTTTCGGTTTTAGTCAGGCAGTCTGGAAGTTTTGAATGTATTGGCATTGTGGCATCTTTCAGCTATACTAAGCTGTCCTGTGATCTCTTTAAAGGAGCAAGCAACACTTGGAAGTAACAATGTCTGAACTTTTATTTGAGTTCTGACAAATGTGCAAGTTTTCAAATTTTTTCTTGTCAACAGTGATATCTTGTGCCTAATATGAAAATCCCAGCTCTGAGAAGTAAATAGTTAAAAAACCCTTGCCTCTTTATCAAAACGGTCAAATCACGTTGTGTTTTCCAAAACAAGTGTTTTCCAGACCTCTGGTGTTACCCTTTAAATGAAGACAAAGAATGAGGTAGAGAGAAGCACACCTCCTTGATCGGACTTGAGCTTATTAAGGATCTGGTTTAGCTTTGGTGGATCAGGGCACTGGGTACCTGGAACCTCAGATGAAGGTGTATGGAACTGTCCCAGAAGCAAATCTGCTACTACTCCTCATAGAGATTTGGCTTGATACTAAATGTTGAAGGGAGGAGTTTGATCCTTCAGACAACAGGTTTTAGATCTTAGGGTGTGAAGATGTAGTTCCACTTCGAACATTTCCTTGGGTATTCAGAGCTTTGGCAACACGCTCTCGGGCAGCGAGTCTTACCATGACGTTGTGTTTAGAAGAATCCCAACAGGTTGGATTGGTGGGAGGCAGATGTCCTCTTGCTTTTCGGTTAAGTTTCGTTGTGCATTCCTGTGTCCTTTTTTTCTGAGAACTGAACTTTCTAGTTCTCTCTGCCACTTATTGGTATTTGACTCTCCTTTTTATCTCCTTCAAAAAGTCACCAGCTGTGTTTTATTCCTCTGGTTTTCATATGAGGATTTTTGGTGTTTTAACCAGTTGAATCTTCAATCATCACTGCCAATGTTCTCTTGGACCCTCTTGCTTTTACAATTCGCTTTTCATACCACCTGGCTATCCCTCATGCAACGGGAGGAGGAGTGTCTTTATTGCAGAGTATAGGAGAAGTTCCTAGCAGAGGGGTGTCACGTGCCAGTATCTGGTTTATTCTGTCAAAGGGTCCTGACTTCTTGTAAGTAATGGTTTACAAAGTATTTGTGATACTGCTGAGACTTTCTCTACTGCTAACAACACAGAGAATGAATGGCAGCAAGTATTTTTTTATGCTGACGTAGTGTTCATCAAAATACAGACTCTTTTGCTTACAGTCTCTGCTGCTTCCAAAATAAAAATATTAATAATGTGTTTATAGCCATTTGAATTGTCCAAATATTTATTTGATACTTACATGGTAAATTCTTTTAAAGCTCTTTTTAATTAATGAGTTGGCTTTTCTTGCTCAGTAGACTATCCCTTCAACTTATGACTTGAATTTTGATGAAGAACATTAAATGGAGATATGATTATATTCTAATGCTGCCCAGTGTCAAATAATTGTGAAAATTACTGTCTAATGAATTCTGCCATGCCATTAATTAAGATGGATTTTACCAAAATGAACTTAAGGATTTGTTACGTTCACTGATACTGGTTTCTGTAGAGATTTCTGAACTACAAGGAGAACATTGAATATAAAGTTTTGTCGAATAGGAATGGTTCTCAGACCGTGAAATAATCAATGAAAAATGAGAAACATGCAGAGTCCTATATTTTTGTATTAATAATCTGAATGAGGTTTGCTTCTCTTTGTTGTGGAAACTCCTTGTGTTTCCTTACAGTGTCCTTACAGAAAGGGTTGACCCAAAGCATATCAGCATCCTGGGGTCCATCTGTGGTGACATCACAGGTTGTGAGCAGGACCAACAGGCAAATCCATGATTAACATGGCGTTTCTCCTGTCCACAAGAACATGTGCTCTCTCTTCTCAGAACGTTACGAAGACCTGCCACTCACCTTCCAGACAGTAATGTCTGCTGTAATTTTTGTGGTTTCTTCTTTCTGTGTAACATTGAGCATCTTCTTTATTTGATGTTCTGTTAATAGTATTTCCCAACTGTCAAAAATTTATTTATTGTTAGGGGAGAGAGCTTTAATTAAATATTTCTCCTAGAAAAGACTAGTTTTATGGTATCTTGTTGTATACTAGTTACTGTGTGGCCTGTTGGTAATAAAAATTGTCAGTAGCCCCTCGCCCGTTCCACGGGAGATACTGCATACTACGTGAAGTGTCTTTTTTTTCCTCCATTAATAATGCTTATAGCTGCCGGGTTTGTGGCTCTTAGCACAGTTGATGTGTGCTGATTTGTTTGAGTGTGCCTCTTAGGGAAGATCAGGGAGAGGATCAACCAGTTTCAGTGTACTTACCAGGCTTAGGTGTGAGATAGAGTAGCAGCAGTTTGGGTATGGACAGAAAGAAAAATGAGGGTACCTTGAGCTACTCTGCTGGGAAAAGGAAGAGGGAGGGAATACACAAATAATGGTAGGTGCTCTGGTGGAGGAGGAAAGGTTGGAGGGGTATTTGTATTCAGAACTGCATCTTAACACGTCTGTGTTATGCCTGGATCAACATCACAAATACCTCTTGCCTGTAGAAAACACGCCTGTTGATGCTGCTTCCCTTCTGTCTTAATTTCACGTTGTAAGTAAGGTTATGAATCACGTCTCTGTATCTGAGAGCGGGGGTTGAGAATAAGCACCTGCAGAATTGTGAAGAGCCTCTGAGGCTGGCCCTCTGACACAGATTGTGATTCATTGTCCTTCTGTCCCTCTTTTGTGGGAGTCTTGCTGATGGCACTGTATTTCAGATGGAGGGAGAGGAGTCATCTGAAAATTGCCAGCCCTCCCTAAAGGAGTAAATGCCAAGTGCAGAGCTACTGATGAAAAACGTTCCTCTTAGGAGCCTAACAGGAGCTAATCCGTAGGATATATTTATCTAACTTCCAATCCCTTCTGCTCATAAGTGTATCGAGAGGTTAAAGTTTCTTCTGCTTGCCATAGGTACCCTAGTTTTTCACTTACCCCAAGTTAGCCCTTCTTTCTGCTGCTTGAACGTTGTCAGACAGTATGCTCTGTTAAGAACACCACTGCAGTACTTACACAGTGCTTATTGCCAAGGAAAAACGCCAAAGTTTATTTCCTGCGGAGGCACTAGTTAAATAGTTTCTCTCTTTCCTTGCGCTCGGTGGCATAGCATGAGCTCTCCTGGCCGGTGGTGATAATAGAGGGATTATTTTCTCCCCTTAAGCAAAATGATGTGTTCCTAAAGTAATTCGCTGCAGTGCAAATTAGAGCTGCTCTTTTTGTCGTGACAGGACTGTAATCATCTTGTGTCACTGGTCACCTCTCTTACAGCTTATTCATTCTCAGTGCCGTCGAGTGGAAGGAAAAGAAGAACAAGAGGAGCGTTTTTTTTCTGTAGCTGATGCCAAGGCTCTTGACGTTTCCATACTGTAATGTAGACAATAAGTTGGTGATTGTTGGAATTAATTTTATTTCATAGAATAATTGGCTGTTGAGTGAAACATGAAAGCTACTTGGAACATTGAAAAGCATTTCTTGTAGGTGGATCTATCTGAACCGCAGTTTCTGTGAGATGTTGTAAGGTGTCGGTTCAAGTCTACATGATGTATCTACATAGTTAATGTAGAATAGAGAAGGAAATAGAAAGGGAAGGGTGTTCTAAGTGAGCCACTTAAGCAGTTAAATGGTCACTGAATTGCAGTCTAAGACCTTGGTGGGGCAGGGAAGGGTATTAGGTTGTAACAGATACAGGTAATGAACTATTTTGGTGCAATTGTTTGTATTTTTCATCAGCATCTCCCACGCGGGCTGTGATTCCTGCACATAGCCTTGTAATCTCCTGCAGTGGCAGTGATTCAGCTTAAAAATCAATAGGGCACGAGGTGTTTCAAGTTCTCATTATTGTAATGTGTCAACATCACTTCAGTGACCCCAGAGCCCTATGTTGGCTGATTTGTTCTCTGATTTATCGTGCAATCTTGTAGGGCAAACTATAATTTCACTTGCAACCAGAAACTCCACTTTTATGGTTTGTGTCCCGGTCTCCCGTCATTAGGATGCTCAGAGATAATCAATACCTGTGTTTGCTACTGAAGCCTGAATGAAGTTGTCAAGCAGCTGAATTACAAAGAATACAAACAAAAGACATTGTTATGGCTGAGCAGAGCAGGAAACATTTTTATTTAAAATTTCATTCCCTGTCAACAAGTGCTTTTATTGCTTAGCACTGTCATAATTTATAGTCTTCTGTATGCCTGGAAGTTTCAGACCTTAAACTTTTTAGTTGCAGTTATTTACTGTACCTCTGTGTCGCTAGGTTACTCATTTATGATTCTGTTATCTTCTCTGTCCAAATTTAATAATGTTATGAACAGGAAACTAATAATTTTAATTGGTCAAAGTTAATAAACTTTTTGTGGCTTTAATGGGTGACAGGGAGAGCAGCAGTGTTAATTTCCTCTTCCACCCCTTCTAATCTTGACGTTTCTTCACATGACCCAAATGCTGCAAGGGATAACATCATAGTCTGTATCAGTTAGTCCTGGGCAGCACCAGGCCTAGTGATGTAATCAGAAAGTCTCTAATAGGAGGTGGCGGAGCACAACTAAAAGCTCTTTGGACTTTTGCTCCATGGACAGGTACGTCTCACATGTTCAGCTGCTAATCACAGCTTAGCGCTCTCTTGAAGCCGAGTATCTACAATTTCGCTAAGCGTGGCCCATTTAACTTTTCAGAAAGTCTCTAATAGAAGGTGGCAGAGCACAGCTAAAAGCTCTTTGGACTTTTGCTCCATGGACAGGTACGTCTCACATGTTCATCTGCTAAGCGCAGCTGAGCGCTCTCTTGAAGCCGAGTATCTACAATTTCACTAAGTGTGGCCCATTTAACTTGAATTCTTCTTTTTTTTTTGTTAAATAGTTTTAGCTCGAAGAGGTATTGATATGTTTTGGGGGTCTATTAGGTATTCTTATCCATTTAGTAACAAAAAAACCCAAACCAAAACCCAAAGAAACCAAACCAAAGCAAACAAAACAGTACATATCGCGTGAACAGTAATTATTAGAGGGCAAGAATGTAATGGTTGGGAAAATAGGCTGTTTGCCAGTCGATTAGTAGTTCCTTGGCCATTATAGAGCTGCATGACAAAGTACATTTGGCAATAGTTTCCTGCTTTTAACTTAAAGGAACGTAAACGCCTATAAGAGAAGCACAGGGTTTCTGGGGTGGATGGTAGTGTTATCCTGTGTTTTGGAGTGGAGCTCAAGATCACCACTTTTATGACTCCTTTGAGCTGTCAGTTCTAGCTTGAGGTGCTTGAGCTACTCGTTGCTGTAGGAGTTGCTCAGTGAATGGTTGCTCTGTTCTTACACCGTTTCCAAGGTAGACAGCGTTGGCACCTCTGAGAGAAGGGGTGAATGGTCCACCCCAGAGGGTTAGTTCTTGTCATTTCGGCAGTGTTATTTAATGATTCTCACCAGCATCTTGCCCCCCTGAAATTGTCACCCTTGGAGGCCTGCAGCAGAAACACACGCACTGCTGCATCTGGACATCGCTGTCTGGATTCACTCTCAGTGCTGAGGCATGTTAGCAGCTTGTCAGATAAGGGAAGGATATCCAGTGTCTGGGAGTGCACCGAGGAGGAGGAGGCAGACCATCTGTGTGGTTTATGTTTCTGGAAAAACTACCGACTGGGCAGTATTTTTCCGTATACATATTAGATTTCGCATTTTCCTCTTTCTGAAACACTTGTTTCAGTAGAACTTTGAACTTAAGAGTTGAGAGCTCTCAGCTTACCTGATGAGAAACATCTGGCAGCATAGAAGTGTATGTGAGCCTTAAATAAAATAAACCTGCAGTCAGGCAGTTTTTAAAAGTTACGTGAAACAATTACATCCATATTGTCCACCAAATCAAACAGAAATAAGAGAATATTCGGAATTGGAAACAAAATGGGAAAAACTAATGTCTCAGACTTAAGGGCAAATTTTTTTTTAAGTAATTTTCATAGTTGGGTAATAGCAATTTTGCAGTTAGATTAACTAGTGTTTGCTGTTTTATTGAGGCGATTAGAAAGATAACTCTCCCCATCTTCTTATTCTTTTTTTCTTTTTGACCTCTGTTTTCTCACCCAAGCTGTCAGTTTTATTTCTAGTCTCTGAATTTTTCTTAAACTGTGTCCATGTAATCTGGGGGCAAACGACAGAGGTTGTGAACACTTATAATAATCTCACATGCAAAATTATTAATTTGTAGGTATTGTTATTCAGTAGGCTGCTGTTAGTCTGCCTCTCTAAGGAAAGGGCGATGCCGTTAGTGAACATAGTGCATGTTCAAATTGATGCGTGTGATTCTCACGTACTGAAAACCAGGTGTGCTTGATGGCGGTGGGAAACGGCACACAGCCTTCAGCTGCTTCCTGAACGTGGGTGTTGGTAGTCCTAGTTCACTGTGGAAAGAGGTTTGCTTTTTTACTCTGAAAATGTCTCATAATCATTTACTAAGCTGATCTATTTAAAGACTTTTCCATGAAATTAAAATAATTGTCATGGGGTTGGTGCAGCTTTAAGAAGGTAACATCTATGGCCTTATATATCACAAAAAGATGGGCATTTTCTGCATGAGCATTTGACCTATATCAGAATAATCTGGCATAATGCAGAGGAGGGGGTCGAGGGAGAAGGAGCGTTGTAGCAAACCTTCCCAGAGTTGCACTGTGAAAATCCATGGAGCTGCTGGAAGGTAGATAACCTGTGCGGATGAGTCTGCTGTACATCCTGTGATGTAGAATTCATTTTACATTGTAAGTGTCCCACATTCTGGAGGCCAGGACTCTTACATTATCTCATCCAAGCTGCACATCTATCTCTTGAAATGCTTATTTAATAACGAGATACCAGAAATACATGGAAAACGCACACGAAAGTTCTCTTCATTGCTCTTATTTTTGGAAAAAATTCCTCATCCTCGGTGTAGTTTTTAATACTTGAAATCCTTTGTAATGTGGCCTTTTTATTTTTTTTCCCTTTTGCTGCACACACATTGCCCATCATCCAGAGGTTTCTGGAGTGTGCAGAGTGTCAGGGTCGGGTGTTTTAGCTCTCTCTGCATACCTTTGCAAGGTAGAGAACTTCCTCATCCTTGGTGTAGTTTTTAATACTTGAAATCCTTTGTTACGTGGCCTTTTTTATTTTTTTTCCCTTTTGCTGCACACACATTGCCCATCATCCAGAGGTTTCTGGAGTGTGCAGAGTGTCAGGGTCGGGTGTTTTAGCTCTCTCTGCATACCTTTGCAAGGTAGAGACAAATGTTGCATCTCTGTGGAGCTGCTCCTGTGCCTTTTCCTCCCTGCCCGTGGAATACCGAGGAGCGTACACCGAGTGTAACGGGGATCGTGTCCCTCCTCTGCAGGGACACCTCGCCGGGCAGCCGCGGTTGCTGAAGAGGAGCCATTGGCTGTGGTGCTCACTGACAGCTATCACAGGGCTGGCGAGGAGCAGTGCAGCTCAACTAACTATGGAGTTTGCAAATTAATGAAGCCAAATGGGGTGATGCAAAGCTCAACCCTTGGCCAGGCTCTG
>NW_010396089.1:0-16707 GCF_000710305.1 Buceros rhinoceros silvestris
TGCCCCCCTTCTCAAACCGCGACAGTATCTCCTGAAAGAACATAACCCAGTGATGCTACAAAAGAGGTAAACGTGCTTCCTGACAGAGTATTTGGACTCCCAGTTAACCAGCAGTGTAAGTGGATAACTGTGCTCAGAGAATATTTCTTCACAGCTCTTATAGAATACTTTGAGTTCCAGAGATCAAAAGAGCTACGGGAGCCAAGTGTTATTGGTGTATTATATTGAGATCGGTTATAAATAAAAGAAGAAAAAGGAAAATAGCAAAGTCACGTTGTTTTTGTCTGTCATTCTTTTTTTTTTATCAATATTTGTTTTTAAAACAAGAGAGTTCTACAGGGCTCTGGTTAAATACGACCCTTTCTGTAATTATAAATGTACACATGTAAGAGTCCTTTTAAAGGAAAATAATAGCCTACTGGGTATTCAGGAGAGAGGGCTTGTTCTCTTACAAATTTTCACAGTGCTCTGGGAGTTAGTCCTCAGAGGATTCACAGTGCTGATGGGCTCCCACTTTAAAGAACTTGAGATTGCTGAGGGTGGTGTTTCCCCTTTGAAGACTGTTACATTTTTTAACAGATCATCCTTTGAAGATACTCATATCTGTGGGGTTCCCCAAAACAGTTGGGGGAAAAGTCCCCTGTTGATGCTATTTACCAGGTTAGAATTTCAAACCTGGGAAAAAATAGCTGATCCCTGAGAGAGGATGCTCTTTTTGAAGCAGTTCAGATGGTTTCAGCAGGCTTTGCTTCTGAAGTTCTCATTGCTAGAAGGTGTCTGGCTTTTTAAACTTTTTATCACACACAATGTCACAGCCATACTACGGAGAAAGTAGCTTTTTTTTTTTTTTTAGAAAATATGAAATGCACTGCTATGAAAGTCTGTTTAAAGATACACAACCTGTTTGCTTGTTTGATAAATGCATAGTTTGTGCTGTGTAAGGCTTGTACTCTCTGTGTCACAATAATCTCAGCAGAAATGTTATTACGTACAAAATCTGTGACACACAATATTCTGACAACTTAAAAAAAAAGTTCTGCTCTTTTAAACAAACTGCTGATGATTCTCTGGCTCATATTTTGAGTAGAACTTTGGTGGAAGCGATATGTAGATATTAACACTGTTAGGATACTCGTAACAGAACTCTTTTCCTAGAAAAATCTTTTAAAACACATACCAGACCAAGAGAGGGATGAATAGTAGTAATAGAACAGCGAGGAGGCATAGGGTGAAATTTCTGAATGGAAGGAAGGAATACTGTATGGACAAAATCTTATTGAAAAGCATACATGTTTTGAAAGGGTTTTTTTGTAAAGCATCTGAAAAATGCTTTCTCCTCCACGGTATTTCTGACAAAAAGATTGAACGTTAACTAAAGTAAAAATAAAAGGTTAGCTCTACTTATTTGTTTTAAAATCCCACACTTGTTACTATAAGTGGTGTCTACTAGGAGTCTACGAAGACCATCATAATTGAAGATGGTCTTTCTACTGAGATTCTTAGTACATGGATATAGCACTAGACTTGGATTAAACACTGATAAAGGACAAGTTGATGCAAAGCCAAAGTAATCTGTTGACTCTTGTTGCGGACAGAACAGCTTCATTGATGGCTCTTCTTTCAGAAGAGAAATAAGGAATGTCTGGAGTTTCTGTCCATTTTCTCAAGCAGACTCCAGAGGGAAAGACTGAGGACAATAGGGCAACTTATTTTCCTTGCAGAAAATGTGTCCTTAGCTCCTCAGAAGCATATAAAATACCTCATTTTTAAAGATCTCGTTTAAATACGCATAGCAGCAAAGTGCACTGGCCTTGCAAGAATGAAGACCTATGTTGCTTCTGTGATAAACTGAATTGGAGATTCCAAGGACTTTATTAATAACAAAGGAAATTTAAACAGATTTCACTGTTTTCTATAACTAATGGTAAGGCAAGTTTCGTTAGAATGTTGTGGTGCGGTGTGGGTGTTCCAGTCATTCGATCCCATCATATGCAAAAGTACACACATACAGAAAAAAACACTTCAACAACAAAGAACAACACTGACTTTTGTATTTTAATAACTATAATCTTATGTAGACTTACTGATGACCTGCAACTCCGGTGGGGTATCTGGGGTTAGAGAAACATAATTTATTGCACTGAAATAAGAGAACAGAGGAGAAAATGTCTATAAATGGTTTCCCAATAACCTTCTGTATTTGTCTTAGCTTTAGAAGGCATCAAACAAATAACACTAGAGGGTGAACATACCCAGAAAAGCCAAAACAAAACAAAACAAAAAAAGAGAAACGAGCAATAGCATAGTATATACTGATTAATGGATGCTATAGATATCTTACTGCTCTGTCTGCTTGGTTAGCTTTGTTTCAAATCTGATACAGATCTCATACTGCACAGCCGATCCCGAAATAGTCCGTGTTCCTTTAAATTCAGGCAATGCATCACTTTCTATTACTCTGTGTCACATCAGTCTATGACTGTAAAGGATGAGTTATGTGGACATGAACCAGCATGAGGGCCCAGTTCAGACAAATCTGAGATTTCATGAGAAAGTCAAATGTTCACATAGACAAATCCTTTCTTTTTTATTACAGTATGCATTTTTTATGTAGAAAATTTTAGAAATAAAATTAGTTGCTGTCTTATGTGTTGCAGTCCACTACATTTTTTTTTTTTAGGACAAAGAGTCATTGAAAAGCATTTTCCTAATAGCCATTAAAGTTACACAGCACCCAGCTTCTGCTGGAAATGAGAAGCCATTTACCAAATCTTCTTTAGTTTTTAGTTCAAAACTCAGAAGCAGATGATGACAGCTATGGCTGTCATGAAGGAAGACCTCCACGGCATCGAAGAACTTTATTACCGATTATTCCAAAATCCTTCAACAGTTTTCTTGTGTTGCAAAGAGACATTAAAGAGGGTGTTCTGACAAGAAGGTTTAGTGGAAAAGAATCTCCCAGGCTGTAGTCCACACTAATCTTTTGTGCTAGACCAGAATGAAATTAAGCTCAAACTCCTTTAGCATCAATGTAACCCTGTGTGTTAGCACAAACACTGGTTTTAGGCTACAGCACATCAACCAAGTCTCCAGGAAGGAAAATTAAAGTCACAGACAGTCCAGCAGGATGAAGCCAAATATCTCCAGCTCTTTGCACTGGAACTCCATCACCAATAGTAAACAAGATAAATAAGATTACAGACTCATAATGTAAAGTCCAGAAGGACTTTTCAAACTCTAATCATCAAGCCCAGGAATTCCTTTCTGCTGCCATCCTTGGCTACGGTATATATTAACATTATGCCTTCAAAAATGGAATTTTGGAGCTCATGAAAAAGCACTCAGGAGAAGTACAGGAACATAAATATGACAATTATGAAGTACGAGTAGAGTAATCATTCTTCCACGAAATCACTAGACCAGCGAACCTACACCAAACCCCAGAGCAAACTCACACACATATCTCAGAGGAGAAAAGGGAAAGGAAGCAAAGGAAAAACACCAGAGGAGAACGGGAAGGGTAACCCCCAGGACCTCACTGGAGCACTGCTCACTGGGCAGTGAAAGCTGAGCTGCATGTGGAATAAGCGTCCAAGACGCCCACACTGTTGGTGCCTGCAGTCTTTCTCGGTTTGATTTCTCATCTTGTATAGATTTGTTTTTACAGTAACATGTCACGAGGAGAGCAGAACTGCATTTCCTGCAGCATAACCTCAGCATGGGAACCACACCTGAATTGTTCACAACCCTAACATGTCTCCGGGACCGGTGCTGGCACCACTGCGTAACACTGCAAACAAAACTAGAGTTGGTCTGTGCTATAAGGCTGCAAGGCTAAACTCTGCTGTTCACAAAATGCCTCAAGGTTCAAGAGGAGAAATCAGTGGAGTTTACCAGCAGGAAAAAAAAAGATTCACTACTAGCCTCAAAAAGTGAGTCTCCTGCATCCAGCTCTTTCATATCATAAACATATATTTAAACACCCAAAAAGATAGGCTTTTGCCCTTGGTTTCCTAGGTGAAGCCAAAAATATAACTGTAGAAGCAAACTCTTCCAGGATATCTCTTCCTTGCAAGGGAGAATTAATATCTGTTTGGCTCTCTTTAAACATATTGCTAGGCTTTCTAAAAAGATTCCTCGGTTTAAGAGTGTAATTTTCATGTGAATTTTGATGTTAATATTTGCGAACTTGATAAAAATGGAAACGTTCTCCAAAAGGCTTTCTCCCCTCCCATAACAGCAAAATAAAAACTGGGACATGAGTGACTGGAGCATTAGTATTGAAAATCTGTAAATTACCTTTTCTGGACTACCTCTTGGATGCAGTTTTTCTGGGGCTTTCCTTCGTATCAGTTTCATTCGGTGCAAAGAGCTCATGCTTTCTGTTTCACAGTAAATACCTCTGAGTGTATCCTTCAGTTATGCTGATTTTTATAATTTTGATAAATTATTTCATATCTTATTTACAAGCATACATCTTACTACCCCAGGGATAATGAGATCTAGAAGACAGCAGTGTTACTGCTGCAGCTGAAGGGAACTGCAGAATCCAGGTGAGTGATGATTTGTGGCTAACTACATTCGCAAAAACCCCGCAAGGAGCTGACAGCTCAGTAGTCATATGCCAGCACTACGGTGTCAAAGGTACTTGGGTTAATTTCTGGGTTAATTTAAAGGAGAAGGGGGAAGCTTTTGTGGATCCTTTCGAATAGAAACTGTAAATGAAAAACCAGCAGTTAGAAGGATGAAAATCCCAACCAACTCATGTAACATAGAACCAGCAAACTGGCAAACTCATTCTCAACTTGTGTCGTGTCTTTCTTAACCAGTAGACAGTAATGAATGGTTTGGTGGTATTTAGCACTACCAAACAGCCTACATAATTTACCACCCAGCCAAACTTGGCTGCCTCCTAATGTGCAACCGGATTCATGACACTCCCTCTTCATCAGCATCTTGAGAACCCATGGCCAGAGATGGGTGTTTTGAACAAACAAATGTCAGCACGCAACAGGGTGGCAATAACTCCTCATGCACTTGTCTGCTTTTCATTACTTTGTATCGCACTCTCCAATTCTATTTACATTAGTTTTTACTTTAGATGAAATAAAGCCTCATTGATGCATTTTAACCGCATTATTCAACACCCACCAACTCACTGACAATTGCACATCAATACATTTTAGTTAAGCATCTGTCTCCTCATTTGCTTCCTTGTCAAATTTGCAATTTATGTCTGCATAACTTTTCACTCTGTAGCTGCACTCTGCATGAAGCAGGTAGAACACACAGCAAAATGCTGCACTTGTTCTTCAGAGCAAATATGTAGTGCAAGTTCAAGCTGTGCAGATCTGAAAAGTTCTTTAGGGTTACATGTAGGTGTGAAAACTCTTGTGATACTCTGTTGAAGTCATAGCCTTAGCTAGGCAATAATTAAATCATTAAAAAAAAAAGAGAGAAATGTTAAGCCCTTGTATTGAGAAAGGAGGATTTCATACTGTGAAAAAGATGTTGATTTAACAGAGGAATAGAGAGAATAAAATTTCATAAGTGCTTTATTCTGAAGTTGAATATTTAACCGTTAAAACATCTTTAATTTGTACCCCTGCAACTCACCCTTCTCCACTGCCCTCTTTCCAGAAGAAATCAGGCCTTTTCTCAAGTTTATATCAAACAAAAAAATAATTCCTTCTGGCACCTGAAAAGCTTACTATACAAATCCTGAATATTTTATAGAAAATAAAACGATATTTATTTTTAAGTGCATTCCACCTTCAACACAACTGCATCCTCACAACAAATCTATTGCGTTGTCCTGACACAGTTACTGCAAAGGTTTTTCCTTTGCTGTCCCAAGGGCCCAATTGATTTATCTGCCAGAAGCCTAAAGCCCCAAAATAAGATAGCTTTGAGTTTACAGAGGTCATTTTTCATTGTCTAAATAAAATTTTCTAAACAAAAATCTCTCATCCTGTTAACCGCAGGGTCCTTATCTCCCCAGAGGCTACAGAAACTGAGAGAAGCCATTTCAATTCTTTTATGAAGAAAGATAAAAGCAAGTTTTCGATTAGAAAGCCAAGGAAAGCCTTCTTATTAAATGGTGGTAACAGTAACTAGTCGAACAGGCAAAAACCGTTAAAGGAAGGGGGGAAAAGGGAAATCATTATGCATGAGACAAACACTGTACAGGAGGCTGCCAAAGCAATCTGAGGCAGTGACATTCGGGAAGAGAAGGGAAGTTCACAAGCCTTTGTAACTAGTTATAGTTCATTCCTGTCTATTAAAAAACCCTGTTTTATCAGGCATGTTTTCTTAATCATGTATCCATAGCTTTATCAACCAATATTAACTGCATGTTAGAGTAATTTTATATTCAGGCCCGCTTTCTCTTGAACTGTCATCATTCAAAGCTCTTACACAGCGCTGGCTGGGTTTTGAGATGGCATGTGATTCCAGCCCTGGAATAATAGATTCTGCAATGCTAAGCTAAAAGTGAAATTATTAGAAGTTACTTCATATTCCAAGTTATGATAAAGTGAGATAAACAGAGGCATTAATGGTGATGCACTGGGAAATTATCCAGACTTCTGAAAGCAAAAGGTTTTTTGCTGTTTGGGAAAAATATTCAGCATATTACCCCGTTGATGCTTTCCTTTCTCCTGCCTACATAACAGAAGAGAAATGAAACTATATTATTCTCCAGGATGCCAGCTCTAAATATCTAACCTACTGTTTAAAATTCAAAGTTGAAAAACTCACCTATAATTCCTTATGAGGAAAAAAATCCAGGAAAGGTTTTGAGAGCTGCTTCTCCTTAATGAGGATAGGCATTCAGAACTCTTTGTCTCTAATAATTTAAGATTTTCTCCTGCAGTAAATTATATCCCTAAATGTCCAGGTGAAATCCATACAGAAATGAGGATGATACAGTAACATCCCCTTTCAGTACTCAAAAAATCCACATTTGGATTTACCTGTGATTGTCACCAGTAAAACATGCCAGCTAACACCGTCTGCAGTCATGGCATACTCATAGAAAGTAGTTTTTATTAATCTCTTATTTCCTGAAAACAAGTTAGGAAATAATCTGAAGTGGATTTCTGCAGCCATCCCACTTGTTTCCAGTACATCCTTGAACATGATGCATTTTTTAAAATGGTGAGAATATTCTTGCCGATCCGAGATGACACGGTGCTCTCCTGCCCTCACACATAATTCAACCGAACCAAAATGGAATTGTATTTCCCACTTTCCCTGTTCCCTTCCCCTGCATAACTATGATAACAAGTCATTTTTCTGCCTTAAGTTTATATTTTCAACTACATTTATGCTTTCGACTGACATTTAAAAAAAAAAATTGGTTTACCCAATTCAAATCAAGAAGGAAATCTTATGTTGCTAAAGGCAGCACATATCTTTGACTTCAGTGAGCTCAGGATTTTAACTCTAACACGTAGCTTTGTGATGTTAATAACTACAGCAGATGCAGTTTAATTTATGCAGCCATCTTCTTTACCTGTATTTCACTTTTATATGTTTCTATACTTACAATGGAGATATCTATCTCTAATTTTAAAAACAGCTATGAAAATTAGATTCCAACTAAACCACAATTTGCCATGCTTACTTCATTACTTTTCATATTTAAATGTATCATCTTTGCAAAGAACAGTCCTTCTGTTCAGCAAAGTCCTGAGCTAACCTCTGACTGCAGCAGCAACTGGACCAGGCCTGAGGCATGGGGCTTCTTAACCCGTCATCTTCTCATGCACTCTCCTAGTTTTTGTGCCACTGAGGAACACACAACTGTTTCAGCTAATGGGGGTGCTTTATATTGTCAAGTAGATGTCTAAAATTTTATTTTGTAGCGGGGGAGTAAGCTGGTTCCCAAATACGCCTTGTGCCAGAATAATTAATTTTTTTGGTACTACTTTTTTGATGTTTTTATTAGTTAAAAGTACTCTGAAGGTATTGCAACTCTTGTATATGTTTGGAATCTGAAAAGTTAAAGCTGAATGATTTAATATTATGTCTGAATTTATCAAGAGCTATGAGAAGAATTCAAGTTTTGGAACATGTGTCTTTTATTTTGGACCTTATCAAAGAGAGAGTTAAGGAGACTAAGAGATAACTTAACCACACAGAAATCAGAAATTGCATTAAAAACGTTTCTTTACTCTAAAAAAGGCATTGTGAGACCTAATTTTTGTAAGTCAAAGACAGGCAAATGGAAATGAGGTGCACGTTTATAACAGCAAGGACAATTAGCTGTCAGAATAGCAACAAACATTGCCAAAAAGTTACATCGAGATTGGTTGCCTTTCTGAACAGCCTTGTCCGTACAGAGTTGCTGAGTGTAAGGCAGAGATTAATACCAGAATGTCCCATGGCCTCTGCTAAACAGAAAGTCTGACAAGACAATCCAACACCCCTTCTGGCCTTAAAACCCCTCGAATCCATGAAACTTGGGAACACTCTCTGTTCGAACACGTTTGATACAACCGCTGTGATTCACCCTCCTTGTTACCCTCTGGGGCTCCCTGCCAAATACAAGAAAATAAGGTTTTAAGCCCAGAAGGATTTCTACAGTAATACAAGATATTGATCCCCATGTTGTTTTCAGCAGCAGCCTGTTTCTCTGTCCAGGTTCCTTAGAATCCCAGAGTGCCCAGCAGATTAATGCTGAGTAACTACAAGATGTTAGGAAAACATGGCACATATCTTATTATATGTTGTTATATTATCCAGAGACAACAAGAGACACACCAGAGTAGATTGAAGCCAGTGTTTCTGTTTATTAAAATCTGGCTGCATACTGAAAAGCCAATAGTAGTTTACAGTCAGGGGCACCTTTCCTACGCTAATTTAGCAACACCATAGGCAGGGATGTCCCATCTCTAAAAGTCTACAAACTGAATGCAAACATGAAAAATCAGACCGATGCTTGGAAAAATACACAAATGCACTGAGCCACATATCAATAAATGCAAAGGGTTTCTTCATGCTATAGAAAACCACACAAAACTCAACCCTGTCATTTTCATAGAAAATGCAGCGCTCCTTTCTTCTGTGACACTGGCACTTTTTAATTCGCTTAATTTTCTGAGATGTTTGACCGCCACTTGCTCACATGTCAAACGTGCATCAGACTTAGGGTGAGAGATGAGTCTCCTTTCTGGTCAGTTTAGCAGGAGTTTGGAGCCCTTCTTCTGCAGGAAGAACCACAGAGCAGAGCCAGGATCATCTGGGCAAGTCTTTCCTAATCCATTTCCACTCACAACATAGTCCTCCGGTGCTGGTAGTATCCTGATCTCTCTCCTCCTGCCAGAGGAAACAGCAGCTGTGTCCTACAAGGAATTAACCTAACCAAAGTCTCTGGGCTCAGGATAATGTTTTACTGGTGCAACAGATACAGCTGGTGGTTTACAGGGTATCAGATGAGATAACTTGAATGTCCTATGAAACTATGCATTTAAAAATCACAGACGTGTTATCAAACATCTGTTATGCTACACATCACAACACTTAGTGTAACATACCGTACAATATGCTGCATTATGTCAGTGATAATAATAACTATGATAATTATACATACAAAAAAGGATGTGCTTCTCAAAAGCATTAAGTATAACCAAAACATAAATCTCTCTGACAGAGAGTTCTCATTTATAATGTAAAACCCTACATGAAAGAAAAACACAAACAGCACAAGGCGTCTGAATTGCAGCTCCAATTGAGATCCAAACAAACTAAAGTTAGGTGTAAGGGCAATGTGTACCCGGGGACCAAAAAGGAAAAAAAAAATAAAAGGAAGCAAGGAAAATAGCCTCTTTTTACATCCAGACAGTCCGGAGAATAATAATGTGCTGGTTTTTCAAATCCAAGTAGCTATTGAAGATTCTAACGATTTCAGTCTAAAAAGCAATGCTGGAAAGCCTCTTCGGAGATTGCAAGCTCCCACTGTGCAGAAACATTGTGTCACTGCACACGGGTGTAATGGAGACAGACAAAAGAAATACTTCAAAAGGGAAGGTGTGGGGAAGCACTGGGTGATGTACTTTCCCAGGAAACCTAGTTGCAGGTGACAAAAAAAAAAAGGGGGGGGGAGGGGGCAGGCGGCAAAAAACCCCAAGCTTTGGGTAAAGATGGTGTTGGAAAATATTCTCTGTTTATTATGGAAGACAGGATGCTCCAAATCACAGATCTCCAAATCAAAAAAGGGGGGGGTAGGGAGGTGGGATATAGGCTGGAGGGGGAAATCGTTGAGTCATTTCTTGTCTTAACCTGAAAACAGTCTCTCAAAACTGATTACATGACAAGCAGAAAAGCTTAAGGTATCCATCCCTCTTCTTTCATCAGAAATAGTACAGACAATTTACCATGAGAAAGGACCACAACATGGTTCATGGTTTTCTACACATCCTACAGTAAGCTACCATTCAGGTCTGATCTCTCAAGACTTATCTACTGACCTTTCCATACAGAAAGAAATTGAGAAGCACTGCAAGGGCTGTGTTAATCATTCTTAAACTTGTGTGCTTGCAGCTTGTTTTACTCTGTATGTTTAACTTGCTTTAAAAAAAAACCAGCGTAAGTTGTTACACAAACAAAAGACACACTAATTAAGGTGAAATGACTCACACTAGTTTATACAAAGATTTAAGCCTGGATTATCATTTAGAGATGCTGAACATTGTATAAAGCATCAATAGTAATTACATTTTATTTACTTCTGAGAGTTGATCCTGTATAATATTTATGAGGTGGAGAAAAATACTGTCCTTTCAGGAAATTATGTTTTCCAGGAATAAGTTATCTAGGTTTCTTGTTTTTTTCTTAATCATTCCACACAATAAAACCATGTGGCCCCATTTTCCTAAGTACAATACTGAGAAAAATCGTGACATTTGTATCAGAGGTCAAAAGGATGAGATGATATTTTTAAAAGCCTTTTTTTTTAACATAAAACTATTATCACATAAAGAAAAAGAAGCTAAATCATCTTACTCTTAATTGAAACAAATCTACTTAGAAGGGAATTGCAGAAAAACGTTAACTGACAGAGGAGTGAAAGGAGAAAGTCAGGACCCCTCTTTTCTTATAGGAGAACATTCTTTACTCTGATAAATCCTGAGTGGGGTCCTACAGAAATGGGTGTGTATTTACAGAAACAGCCACCCAGAAGTTCCCAAGGAAGGAAGAGAGATATTGCTCACATTTTGCTCTTGGCAAGCATCAGTGACAAACCGTCAGAGGAAACTTTCTGAGCGTCAGTCAGTCCCACGGGCAGTGTCTGGGACAGAAGGTGGAGGAGAACCTCTCTGTACATCTCTGCTGCTGAAGCAAGCAAAGAAGCAGCAGCATTTCTGACTTAAGAGACATTTATTGGACATGAAAGGGGCGAAAATTCAAAGACTGGCTGTGCAGGCCTTTGTTGCTTTGAGCTTCTACTCTCTCAGGCATTTGCATCCATGCGGTGGTTCCCTTCACATCAAGGCGTACTTCATAGAGAAGACCATGATGCGCAGCTAAGCACAATATTGCATCCAGATTACATGCAAAATATCACTTAGACAAGATGCTATAGATTCAAAATAGAACAAGAAAAACAGAAGGAATGATCCTGTACAAACAAATCTTGTGCGGTAATTCTTCCCCAGTAAAGCACATACGTAAACACCTTCAGGTGCCTAAATCTTCCTTTTCAAACCCATGCTAAAATTGGAAACTTTCTTTGGCGATTCAGAGCTTCGACTTTCTTGTCTGAGGTTTTTTCCACACAAAAAGAGAGCCCAGCCTTTCATATCATTTTGCCCTTAAGTACCTCAAAACAAAAAACATCTGGGTGCAGAAGAGCTCAGAGCAATAACCATATTTATCACTACTCGTGAGATCAGATGTCTCTAACCTAACTGTAACTAGAATTTTTCCTGATTATAGGCTCTAATCATCACTGTAAAATTTGGAGCATAAGTAAATAACTGTAACCCTAACAACATTAGGACATCTGAGATATAAACCATGGAAACCATTCTATTAATGTATGTTTTACTTCATTTTCTCAGGATTCAAATATAAATAAAAAGATGAGGAAAGCAGAACGTAAAAACAGAAAAAAATAGTAGGATGATGCTGCCACTGATGTCTATGGCAACTGGCAGAAATCCCATGCATTTTAATGGGAGTAAGATTTTCAATTTTTAGTACTTGTGCCCTACATATCTTTCGCCTTCAGCTCTTCTTGACAGCATTGACTACATGATGTTCCGAAAAATGAACCTCCAAAATGCAGTCTTGGCCTGTAGGAAAGGTTTACTCTTTTTTTTTTTTTTCTTTTTAACTTATGCTCTAATTTCAAACATGGGCATAAGGATTATATTTTTATTTTACTACATAAAGGGACTGAACAAGTCTTGATGCTGACAGAACACTTTATGTGGTATTTAGCAACAAAGAGGGAAACTCTGTCAGCCCAGAATTCACAGGAGCAGGAGTTGGCTAAATTCATGGCATGGTGTGGGAAAATTACCTCAACACTGTCTACTTTTGCTGATTTTTCCTTATGCTGACACTTCTGATGCCCTGAAAGTTGCTGTGCTCACATCCTCTGCTGCTGGTGTCAAAGAACACTCTCACTCTTCACATGCCAAGATGAGGAAAACCTATTGCAATGCCCAAAAGACTTAACTCCTGTCAAATACATTCATTTAACACTAGCACTCTGGTCTATGGCTCTGAAGTCTTAAAGTGATGGCATGAAGGAGAGAGAAAGAGAAAAACAGGCAGCAGCTTTAAAACAAAATTAATCGGTAGAGACATTCTGGTTCACTGTAGAAAAAAAAGACAAAAAATACTAGCCACAAAGGCAGAATCAGATTTTCAAATTATTACTGTCACAGAGGATTGTACACACTCCTACCAAAAAATAATAACTTAGAAAAAAATCCCTCCTGCTTGATCATACACTTGAAGATACAGCCCTTCTTATGTCCAGACTCCTCCCTGAAGACCACTGTATTCACTTGGATCGCTTTCAGGTATCAGTGCAGATTTAGAATTGTTAAGTTCTGTATGAAGAAAAATTTTTTAAAAAATTGTTCAGCTATTCTGGGTGCAGTCTTCACTGATTTTTTTTTTATTATTCTTGACAAGACTATAGAAATCCAGTGTATAATGAAATAACTTCATCCAGTGCTACCAGTTCCCTAGGCTAAGTGACAATCCCACTCTATGCCTGTGTCCTCTCCAGTTCACTAAGTTCACATTTGCAGAACAGGGCCAGCTGCAAGCTAGTCACATCAAGCTTCTGAGCCTATGCTGTTATGAGAATGTATTCCTATACACGTAGGGAACCTGACATTAGCATCCCCTCATGGGTCTCTCCAGAATAGAATGGAAGAAGAAGAGAAGAGAAGAGAAGAGAAGAGAAGAGAAGAGAAGAGAAGAGAAGAGAAGAGAAGAGAAGAGAAGAGAAGAGAAGAGAAGAGAAGAGAAGAGAAGAGAAGAACAGGTATAATCTTAACAAATGTCAGGAAATGTGATGTGGCTGCAATAAAAAAGAAAAATTAAAAAAAAATAGCGACATATTCCTATACACGTAGGGAACCTGACATTAGCATCCCCTCATGGGTCTCTCCAGAATAGAATGGAAGAAGAAGAGAAGAGAAGAGAAGAGAAGAGAAGAGAAGAGAAGAGAAGAGGGAAAAAAGGTAGAAAATTTAAGAACAGGTATAATCTTAACAAATGTCAGGAAATGTGATGTGGCTGCAATAAAAAAGAAAAATTAAAAAAAAATAGCGACATCTGCAAGGCAGGTGAAATTACCTATCTATTTGACCCAGGAAGTGTCATCTGAAGGTTTACATGTACTGCTGAGTCCTCATGCTGGAGAGAAGTGAACCAGCTGGAGCGCAGTGTGAATTACCAGGCCTGCAAGGAACGCCTGAAGGAACTGGACATGTTCAACCCCAAACCAAAGAAAATGGAAGGAGGCACTCAAGCACCAGCTGCAGTGTGGAAGAGAATAATCTATTTGCCAAGTTCATTTTGGATAAAAAAGGAAGCAACGGACTTAAACTTCTGCAAGAAAAAGTAATAGTATGAAGGACAGGTCTAGGTTCCCCGGGCAACAGTGAAATTCCATTCACTGCAGGTCTTTCAGAGCAGGCAGGATGGATGTGAATGGCGTAGGTATACACTGATCCCGCACTGGGACCATAAAATGTAGGACCACACACACACAAAACCCCAACACTTCAATCTTTTTTTTTTTAATTCATCATTTATTTTTGAGGAGAAACATAGAAAAGTTTCCAATGGTCAGGGTGGACTCTCTCATTCCTGCCCCTTCCCCCTTCTCACTCCTTTCCTTTCTCATAAATTATCCTAGAAAAGGAACCATTTATTTTCCTTCATAAACCATGATAAAGTTCAGATAAAGTAAAGCTGTGTCTGAATGACCTCACTTTCACTGAAGAACACTTTAAAAACAAGATTTTTGTAAAATACCTACATTTGTGGACATCCACCAATACGAATATATACCTAAGCTTCTGATTTTCTGATTTTTCCAAGACAAAGGATTTGAGATTTAAGTCAAATGCAAGGCAGATCTGTAAAGCAGATGTAAAATCTCCTAGTCTTGTTCATTTGAAAAACTAAGATACACTTGATCTGAACATCCCATTTAGACTACAATCACAATTACATACATCAGTGTAAGATACACAAAACTGCGCAAGCCTGATCCCTCTGAAGGATTGTGTGGCTGGCTCTAGCCCATTCAGTATTTCACCAGGGAAACACTAAGAAGAGTTGGGTTTTTGTTTTTTTCTTAATATCTAACATCTGCATATGAAAATTGCTCAGTTAATTTTAAATATAAGATGTGGCCCGGGTCTTGTGTTAATAAGGGACTGTTTGGCCCTTTAAAACAGTCTTCCCATTAAGTAATCACAGTGTGCTATCTCAGTGTGTTTGGTTTTCCTCAGATATTCTTTATAATCAATACATCAAAGGGAGTCAGTACAGCCAAGGGAATACAACATCTCCTGACATCGTCTATTTATCTAACACAAAACTGGAAAGATTTTGAAGGCAACAACAATAATTCAGAGGGAGCAGGGTCTGGCCACCAGTTATGCACTGGCTAGCTTGCTTTATTCCTTGATTCATCAGGAATATCAGGCTCCTCATCCTGCCTCTGTGAATAACGCCAGGCTTGAGCCACTCTCGTGCTATGTGGTTTTTTCTCTTCTTCTTGTATTTGTTCCGAATACTGAAGCATTTTAAAAAAAAAAACTAAAAAGAGCATACAAAAATGCAACTAAACCCAAAAAATCAAGCATGGCACAGTAGGAGAAGAAAGCTTCTGGGGAGAGAAAGCAAAGCTGTGTGACAGATGGAAAGGTCTCAATGGATGAATGGTAGTACTACAAATAAGTAGCAGGCAGCCAGAGGGAATCAAATAATGATTATAGAAGAAAAATGAGAGTTAAAAAAATGGGGTAAAAATCCTTTGGACTGGCAGAAAATTGTAGAGTAGCAATGTATAATTTCTTTTTTAGGGAGATTTAATTATATGCTCCCCCCAAATAGGGAAATCAGGAAAGACAAAGAAGGCAGACAGCTGACAAGTGAGCCAGTGTGGACAGTATAAAAAGCTCAACATGTCCTTGGAGAGGAAGAAACGTACTCCAGGATTCAGTCTGGCATGCCCCCAAACCTGAACAGATTACTTTCTGACGATCAATACCTGTAACCACCAGAGGCCTGTTGCAGAGTTTAAAAAAAAATAAATAAAAAAAGACAAAATTCAGCTTCAAAGAGACCTGGTCCCAAGCTCACATTTTATTTTTGCCACTGGGTGCTGAGGTAAGAGCTTTGGACAAGGCTCATTTTTCATCTCTTTATAGGGCCGTGGATTGAATACGAAGTGTCGTGGCATGTTCTCAGGGCTTTCCTCTGTCAGTTCCCTGTCCCAGAGAGGAACGCTCTCCAGATGACACTTGTTCCTTTTGACCGAAGCTGGTATCAGATCTTTCACAACAGCCTGATTAATAAGTCTCCTTTAATATCAGTGACTCTTTATGCATCTACAGAAGAAAAAAAATACAATCCTTACTGTTTTCTTCTTTAAGCCTTTTTTTCTTTGGATGCAGCTAGAAAAGCCAAAAAGGTTCTTTGTATTACTTGAAACGTCACTGATTAGCAGTTATATCCAAACACAGCTTAGCTGTTTTACGTAAGAACAGTAGGTACATTTTCATGTAGTATGACTCATTAGAAATTAAACCTAAGATTTTTCCCTGTAATATAATTTAATCACAAAGAGGTTTTAAAAAACACATTTAGATATTGCTATGAGTATGAAGCAATAATTCATACATGTTTCTGGAATCACGGAGGGTTCTGTACAATGTGATGTCTCCTATTGCAATTCCACCTTTCCTTCTCTCACATTTTAGCTTAATTTTCCTTTGTCTTTCTCTCATTCATCTTCAAATACTGAAAGGCCCTGCACACTTTTCAGGAAGCACTGATGCGATGTGGTTTTTTGCCCATCTAACTGAAGTTGCTGAAAATTACCTATCAGAATAAAGATAAACCAGATAGAGGAACGAAAAACCTAAGCAGCTTTTTAAAGAAACAGCCAAAAAGGAAAAAAAATAAAAGGGATGGGGTGGGGTTGGGGAGGGTTGGGGAGGG
>NW_010396089.1:16812-19278 GCF_000710305.1 Buceros rhinoceros silvestris
AAAAAAGAACTGACTAACTGTATTATTAATAGCAAACTCCAGGATGATGGATGAAAAGAACAACAATATCCTTTAATCATAAAGTACTAACATTCCAGCAGTGCTGGTAAGTGAACGGAGCAGTGAAACCATTTGAGACTTAAACAGATGGATTAGGAAAGGTTCCACTGTGGGTTCCTGGACAGATTTCAAAACAGCAGCCTGATTAACTAATGCACAAGAAACAAGTGATTCTTCCAATCAATAAGCTTTTATGTAAGCATATTTGAGTTATAGTATCTAAACACAGCAGACAAGTGGGGAATCAGGATTTCCTCACGCTAGGCTAACAAAGCAGTAAGTTTTACTTGAATCTGGACTTCTCTTTTTTTTTTCCCAGCAATTCTCAAAGGGGTTTTATAGCTACTGTTGTCACCACATGTTCATCAATAAATTAATGGCTCCTGGTAGTTTTGTGAAAAGTGTCTACTTTTTTAAAAATATTTTTTTAATTTAGGGAGAAGTTAACTCAACTTTTTTTACTGAATGATGGAGACTACACATAAAACTCACTTTACTAGTGAGCACGCTTTCCACAAATAATTAGAGAAGTAGTAGAATCAAAACCCCGGGTCACAGGGGCTTGTGCTTTTCAGCATGAATAATATATTTTTCCTAAGTAACAAATGGAAATGGCAAATGGTAATGGTTACATATGGTTATTATTATAAATCTTTATTTCAAAATATCTTTCAAAATCATTTAAAGGAGGTTAAAATTCCTAAGAAATTATTGGCAGTGAATTCTATGTCTTTTCTCTCTCTGAAGTGCCCAGAGTTGCAGACAGAAGTGTGATATTTTATAAAGATTTTTCTAAAAGTGACTTAAAATAGATCTTTATATAAGACAGTATTATCAGGTCTGATATCTTACAATGTTCCAAGGATAGAAACAAGCACCTAAAGGGAAAATTTCAGGCTTCCATATGATACTTGGATTTCTGGATCATGGTCTCTGTTACCACATTTATACCATAATCCACACAGACACCGATTTATACTGATTAACTATGTAGGTTTCCCTTTCTTTTTTTATCTTGTAGCTGAGATCTGGCTACAAGATATTTGATCTCAAGCCTGACCCTTACCCAAACAGGAATTTCGCTTATTTTGCATCATGTAATATTCTCTAGGAAACACTTCCATAACAGTTTTGAGTTTTCACATTTCCGAGCAGTTAGTAGGTTTTCAGAAGTAGTCTCCATTTGAGACAAACAAGCAAGCAGAAAACATCTCAGATAGTCAGAAGGTACATAGTAAAAGCAGTTATTATATGACTCTGTGATATCACAGGACTCTTCATGGCTGTCACCAAATTATATCTGCCTGTAAAAGAATAAAAAAGAGAAAAAAGAAGAATACATTTAACTTACACAAGCCAGAATGAACAGAACATTGTGGGAGTATGCTCTGAATATGAAACTCTGCTTAGCTTAGCTAATCCATGAACCCAAATGGAGTTTCAAGAAATTAATAAGGAAAATGTTTAATTCAGGATCAACACGCACGTTTGAAGAACGCATCCTTACAGCCTCATAATTCAGCCAGATCAAAACAGTTTCTAATAGACTCCAGGACACCTGGAGTTTAAGAGCTATGATGCTACCAGATTTGCAAAGTTGTCCCAAAGTTAGAGAAAATTTTCATGAGAAAATACCTCACCATCGGTATTTTTTTTTAAATTACCAAGGAAATGCATCAGATTTGCTTTAAGATTCATGCCATTTTCAGCCAAAACCACCTAATATTTGACCAAGTAAGAAAGAACTTCTCGGTTTTTCCAGACACTTCAGAATCAAAAGTCTTTATTTATAAATAATGTCCTGCATTTTGCCTGCACACAAAGTATGTGCAGTATTTGTCACTTGTTTCTTGTCTACTAGAGGACAGTTTGTAATTGCCTGCTGTGACATCCCAAGGACTTCGCTCTGACCTGGAGTATTAGACTGCTGTGGTTCTGGGACTGCGCCTTTTTCCATCAAGGAGTCTGGGCTCCAAGACCTACAGAGCTGCTGGCTTTCCTGCCTCCCCTTTTAATCGCTCAGCTAGGTCCTCTGCTCAACACATGTGTAGGTCTGAATATGCGTATTTATTTGCATTGAGGTTTTTAATGGAAATGTTCTTCATAAATTGCAAAAGCATATGGGAATTCAAATGCCTACGGCCCCAAAACCGGTATTGTCTATTAGTCTTTACTATAAGAAAAATGTCTTTCACTCCCTGGGGTATGACCTTCAGAGGGTGAAATGTCATTGTCAGAGTGACTAAACAGTTGGCAGAAGCATGTAGTTAACCCATAGCATTCAATAAAAAACTTAGAAGGCGTCAAAGAGCTATCTTTCTGATTTTCTGAAATAGCTCTTTACCTTTCTCAGACTAAAACCCTTTTTTTTTTCCTTCTCAGTCTACACACCAATCATAACCCCGC
>NW_010396089.1:19384-44862 GCF_000710305.1 Buceros rhinoceros silvestris
TCCTTCTTTTTCTCTTCACTAGACTGAACTTTAAACTGGGGAAAGAAGAGGAGGACAGTAATAGGAAGCCTCGTTCCTGCCTTTCCTCTGGGCCAGGTTGTCACTAACTCAATCCCCACCAGCAGCATACGCAGTGTGTAGTGTTTGGAACAATTGCAGCATAAATTCTCTCTGCTTTTTCTAGTTATTCAAATTCGGTGACATTTTGTGATGATCTGAGGGCATGTTTACAAGCAGTAAAAATACACTGATGTCACGACTAGACTACAACCCAGATGCTATGATTCAACTTCAGCTGCCAATTACTGCTATTTTGAATACAAACAATTCTGAAAGCAAAAACATTAAATTAAGGATACAAAATACATTAAGCAGAATATTTTAAAGGATTATCTTATCTCTATTTTAAGGGGCCCTACAGATCCCAACAAATGGAAAGAGTTCTTGCCCACAATTAAAACAGTAAATAGTATTATACTCTGTGTAGCTCCTAGGAGTTCAGTCCCCCACAGATATCTGTGGGATGCTTCACACTGCCGCGGTAGAGCAGTTCAACATTTCAACCTCTTACTGTAAAAATTAGCCTGGTTTTTCTAATGCATTTTGAACTCTATTCACATTGCATGAAATTCAGAGGCCCCCACAGAGATAAAGTAATTTCCCCTTCTGGTGCAGCACTGAGGAATGCTAAAAATAGTTGAACATACCAGGAGAAAAAAAATCTCCTCTGGGGACCACAGTGTCTTTGCCACACTAGAAAGAAGAAAATAGTTATGCATACATTTGTACAATTACATCAAATTTCTGTATACTATTCTAAGCAGATACATAGACTACATTCTGGAGAACCCTGAACCTCAAACCTGCCTAATTATTATGCTTCCTGTCTATTCCGAACATAGAAGAACAGCATATTAATCTCAATTTCTGAGTAACTAATATCAGTTGTTCCTTCTATTTACTGTGAAAACATATTAAATACCAACATGTGTAAGAATCACATAATTTTGTGTGATATGTACAGACGCATGTTCACATTCCTAAATGCAGATGCACTTATAAGCAGATGTGTGTGTACAATTTTTTGCTGCAAAGAAAATAATGTCCTCATTGACATCTATATCTTGTTATCTGACATCAGAGGCGGTTTAGCTGGGTGGAGTCCTGCATTAGAGGCGTAATGCTTACATAGAGAAGTTGGATGGAACATGAGAAAATTGCAGGACAGAGGTTTTTCATTCAATCCGTGCTGATTAGCCCTAAAAATGACACTGGTGACCTTGGAGACAGAACTCAGAGTCTTCTTCACTAGGAGCATTAATGATATGAAACTGCTACTGTCCTGATGTGCATATATATGAAGATCTCAACACTTTGCCCTTCTCTCCAATCTTCTGAATTATTTTTCAGAATATTTTTAAGTAAGATGTTGCAGCAGTAAGACCAGATATAGCACATTTTATCTTAAACCCTGCCTGTATACAGGAATATATGGGGAAGACGTTAAACGACACTTTTTATAAACAGCACAACAAATTTACCTGAAGTAAACCACTGGCGGTGGTAAATTTCTTTTCGGATGCTGTGTGCTTTAACAGCCCTCCATTCCTGTCTGTATGTCTCTCTGAGTGAAAATAGTTTTATTAGATGTCGCCACAGCCTTCAGATTCTATCCACACAAACAAGATATTACTTGGTTCCCAAACATTTGTGTGTTTACTGAACAATCATCAATAAAGCAGTAAACGTTAAGCATTCAGAAATGGTTAACAGGCAGACGTATTCAGGTAGTTAGAGATTTCCCATAGTCTAAAAAACGAAAGAGGTTTTTATAAATGTTTTTCATCTACCCACAGAAATCTTTATTTTCTATATAATGAAAGCACCATAAACTTATATTTGAAAGAAGGATATTCAGGAGTGGAAATGCTGAAGTGTCCTCAAACCTTTAGTATAAATATTACCCTGAATAAATGAAGAATAAATGTAAATGTCAACCCAAGTTAGATACTACATCTGCATGGAGCACACATTTTAACATTCATTATATATGAGAGTAATCATGTTTTTGTCCATGCAGTTGCTCCTGTAGCAAATGTAGTGAGCACTGTTCTGTAATGAGATATGTAGGTCATACCATGGTGAAAGACTCCATAAGGTTTAGTCACTTGATTCATTTGCAGGTGTGAAACATCTCAAAGGTTTCATTCTGATTAGATGAATTTCAAATTCTGTGACAAGCATTTACATGCCCTGTGCAGGACTGGGTGTTGAACACACAAAGATATTTATAAATTCTACTTCCTGCTCTTAATATTAGGGTAATCATTTTGCTCTTTCCTTTTCATTTGAGGTATTTATTTCATGTAGCACAAGAGACTGCCATTTCAAAGCACTCGTGTTTCCTTGGCTTACGGAAAAAAAGAACTTATGTTTTCTACCCATAGAATACCCATCCTCCAGCTGCTGAGTTCACTGTCATCTCTAAATCATGAGCCCCAAGACAACTGAAGGCCAAGGACAAATTATTGCTTTGCTTATTCTGGCTGCAAACATCTGGTTTTCTTCTCTTTTTTTTTTTCCCACCAAAATCAACTTTAAATCAGAGGACAGATTTTAATAACATGTCAAGGAATTGCCTGTTTCTGTAGCCAACAGTGCAGTGACCAACAGAGGAACATGCCAGGCATGGCCTTTGATCCTCCAGGCCTTCCCAGCCCTTCACCTCCTTTAAGACCTACCAGTTGGAGACAACCTAGAGCATGAGCTCACACCAAGTCTCAAGCCACCACATTTGTCACAAGATGCTTTCAGTCTCTCTCAGCACTTCACTCTTCTTAATCTGATCCTCCTCCTACAAAAAGTCTAGAGTCATTCAAGTCTGAATGACATTCCTAATCCACCAGTAGATAGGGCTGAACCATGGCTCAAGGCTTTCCTTATCCCATAGCCCAGAAATGAAGCTTGGTAACTCTCTCAGAAGAGCCTGGGCTTTATCTAGGCCATCAAGTCAGCCACAAAACCATGCAAGTTAATTGGAAGCATTAAACTGAGAAGGATTCTTAATCAAGCCTTGACCGCTATTAGCAACTGAGTACTAGGGGAAAAGGCGGATAATAATTTTTTTACTATACATAATGATTGTCTTAAACTTGCACATTAGACAAATCCTCAAATGGTGCATGGGGTCACCAGAAATCCCGCTCTGAGGTTCAGCGGTTGCACAAATAGGCACACAGCTTACGTGAACCGGAAAAATGAAACCTGTCCAAGATCCTAAAAGCTCCCAAACCAACATGCAGCTTTAATGTGAGCAACTCTAAGATGATTTATTTTTTCAGATCAAATACACAAAGTTCTGGATGTAATTCTGTTAAGCAGTTTTACATCTTGCCAGTAGGACTTTTTTTTTTTTTCTCTGTGTTAAGCTTTAAAATCTTTTCAAATGCATTAATGCGTCCCTGGAACAGACGCTTAGAGACTCCAGCATGCTTTGAATATTTCCACTTTAAAAACGGCTTTCAATACTGAGACTTTATGTACCACCTCTCTGGCACCAGAGCTTGCAAAACACTAAGGGAAATGGCTCCTTGCCCCAAAACATGTCCGACAAGCAAAATCTTGCTTCAGGTCATCCTACAGCCAGAAAAAAAAAAAAGTGGGATCATACAAACCACTTCTCAGAGATTTATGCAAATATTTGCTTCCCTTTCAGTTGGTTCACTTCTCAGGGGCTTGCCTTTGAATTTCAGGTATGAATAGTTCACGTATGCCAAAGAAAAGCTGTGGCAAACACAGCAAGCTTCAACCAGTTTCTTTTTAAAAGCTTTGTGTACGCTCCACTTTTTGTCTTTAAATGCTATAGTGCGGCTCAATATAATAGTGGGAGCTCATATATTAGAAGGAAAAATTTCAGACAAATAAGATATGATTTTTAGCAAAAGGTTCAATATGCAATGTCTGAATTTCAAGCCTGAGAATAAGCCTGGATCCTAACAAGTCTCACATACTTTGATTTTAATTGGAAAGAATTTACACATGAAATATCTAATTAAGACTGCATTTTCCCACCCCCTAAGCACTCACAGTAGTTAGCAGGGCTGAAAAAAATTTCACTGTAATATTGTTATTTCAAAAACCAATTTACTTTGAAATTTGATTCACTGGGCATCTCTCAAAGCTTCGTTGGGTAACTTTGGTTAGCTACCCAGGTGCTTCTCAATTGTTCCTCTTTAAAAGCAACACTGGAAGAAAGTCTCTAAAATTGGTCCTGGGTGCAACAGCAATTTCCTCCAGTACTCTGATCGTATTGCTGTACTAGCACGCAAGTAGTAACAGAACAGTTCCACTCTGCATGGTTCTCAGAAGCACTTTCAAAACGAGTCCTTTCTTTCCTGCCAGTGCTGAAGCTGCTTGGTAAACGCCTCTTACAGATCTATTGACATTCATGCTTTAAAAATAATAACTCTATGGACACTCCAGATAATAAAATAGAGTTGATGGCAAAATGTAACTGTCCATCTACTTACTTGCAGGTCTGAGGAGGACTTTGCACAGAAGTTAGCAGAAAGGAAAAGCAATGTGCAGGGTGAATGCGAGGAGCAATTTGTTACGCAAACCTGACAAAACTTACAGGGGAATTTTTGAAAATTGAAGCTAATAATAACAAACAAAATTATAGTAGTATAAATAAACCACCAAACCACCACTGTATCTAGTTTAAAGTGCAGTAAAGGCATGTTATCTCTTTAAGTTGAGTGAAGACTCCCCCTGTGCGCATGCACAGACCAGTCTTTTTCTGATTTGGGAAATACGGCTTTGTGTCAAACCACACAACAACGTGCATCTAAACACGCACTAGAGC
Organism: Buceros rhinoceros silvestris; assembly: GCF_000710305.1. Classification (NCBI taxonomy): domain Eukaryota; kingdom Metazoa; phylum Chordata; class Aves; order Bucerotiformes; family Bucerotidae; genus Buceros; species Buceros rhinoceros. Next base: position 24,249 of record NW_010396089.1, read on the forward strand.
ATACAGCATAAGGAACAAAGAGGAGGAATTAGGGCTGTGCAGGCAGTTACAGGGCTAGGAATTTATTGGGATCACATGGGTGTTGTGGGATAACTCCACAACTGCAGTGCTGCAATGGGTGGATACCAGCTCTTCAGGAGGGACAGGCCAGGATGACAAGGAGGGGGAGTATGCGAGAGCGTATCAGGGCTGCAGGGAGCTCTGCCTAAGGACGAATGATTAGGCAGCTGAGATGTTCTGGGACAGAAGTAGCGAGCAGACTGACATGCTCAATGCTGTAGTGAGTGGATTGTACAGACAACCTGATCAGGGAAACAACAGGAAAAAGCAACTTGTGGGGCAACACAGCATGGCACAAGCAATTCAGGAAGTTTTGGTATGCATGGTCAACGACCTTTCACGATACACATGGTCAAAGACCTGCTGAAGGGAGATGCTCTGTTGAATACCCTGGTACTTAGAGATGAGGAAGAATTGGTCAGGTATCTGGACCTGCAAAGGTCAAGTGAGGACTTGGTGCAGTATCCATCAGATGATGGAGTTCAGGATCTTGATGGGAGGGAACAAGGCAAAAGAGCAAGATTACAACCCTGGGCTTCAGGAGAGGAGACTTTCATATCTTCAGGGACCTGCTTGGAAGAATCCTAGGGAATACAGCGCTGGAGTGAAGATGGGTCCAAAAGCCGTGGTTGACTTTCAAGGATCACCTCCTCCAAGCTCAAGAATTTTACAACCCAATGTGTAGCAGTCAAGCAAAGATATCAGGAGGTCTGCGTGGATGAACTGTGAGAAGGAAGCCTACAAGAGGTGGAAGCAGGGACAGGTGAGCCAAGACAAATATGGAGACACTGTCCAAGCAATGCATGGATGGGTTTAGGAAAGTCAAAGCCTGTCTGAAGTAGAATCTGGAGAGGGGCATAAAGGGCAATGAGAAGACCTTCTACAGGTATACAAACAACAAAAAGAAGATAACAGAAGATTTTAGGCCTACTGCTGTATAAAGCAGTAAACTGTTTCCAAATTTATAAAGGATAGGACAGTAATTGGAAGTAGTCAGCATGGCTTTACAGAGGGGAAATCTTGTCTGGCTACTTTGGAGACTGGTCAGTCTCTGGAAGTGCCATCCCCTTATTTTCTGGTTCTGTAAATTTACTGTATAATAATGAGGGGAAATTCGTCCTCAGGTCATACGAAATTAAAGCATCCAACTCATATCATCAAGCAACTGTTTCCTATTCCTGGCTTTGAAGTACAGGAAAATTGGTAACACCTTGCATTTACACTATCTGGTGCTTTGCTTTGTTGGATAGCACAAGTATGCCAAATGTGCCAAATGTAAGAGTAAGCTGTACCACTTTACACAGAACGGACTCTAAAGGTCTTCTGTCAACTTCCTCTGAAGAAGAGCAGCACCTACTGCCCTGATAACGTTGATCCGTTTGGCATGCTGAATGTGACTTGGATGGGAAAAGACTGAGAGGTCTGACTGTTCCCTGCTTGGAGGCCATTGTGTTTTGGAAAAGCGTGCACTTTGGTGAGCAGCACTAGGTATCTATGACTGAAGAGAGACGAACAGGAGTCAAAGGTGAGAGATCTCGCATTCTAGGGTGACCATGGAAAAACGCTCAAAGTTCTTGGACTCTACAATAAAGTACTAAAGACAAACACATCCTGAACAGGAATCAAAGGTGAGAGATCTCACATTCTAGGGTGACCATGGAAAAATGCTCAAAGTTTTTGGAATCTACAATAAAGTACTAAAGACAAACACATCCACTTAATAGCTTTTGCTGTAAAAGAGGCAAGTCAAATGAGCTAATGCAATAACTAAGGACATACTAACTCTGAGAAGGAAGAGCAGAGCTGTAAGTTTACAACAATTATTGCCAATAAATCAATGTATTGAGGAAATGTAGCTATAAATTGCTTAAAAACACTAAAGTTACATTATACCTCACGTTTTCTTGCGACATCTAGTTTTAACTACACTGTACCCTAAAGACAAGTCTTTACAATTGTCTAAATTAGTCTACGGTGATTATCCACATTATGCAATTTACTACTATTTTATTAATGCAAGATTAAAGATAATACTTTATTGGAAGAGGTAGCAGCAGAATTAACTTCTATTTACCTTGACATAATAAAGATTTAATAAAACATGGGAAAATGTCAATGAACAGCGCAATTATTCTAACATGAAATTTAAATGTAACTTAATTCAGTATTCTGCATGTTTAATGCCTTAAGATTAGTCATCATTATTCTTTTCTCCCCTCTTCCAGTGCACATTTAAGAAGATCTCAAGCAACTTCAGACAACTTGCTTATGAAATATATCCTAATTTATTTTCAAATTCAGAAACATTAAACCAAAAACCAGCTGTTTTTTGAAAGAAATTCACCAAACCCCTGCGACCAATATATATCTATCTCCATATCTCACTCTTGTCCAGATTTTTTACTATTGAATCAAAGAAGATTCTTGCGGTTTTATTACATCAGACAGGCATCAATGGGGCAGAACACATAGGATTGAAAAATAACACAGCTGCACTTTGCAATGTAGTGTTCTGTATCTGGCCGTGTTTTGTTGTTCATGTAATACTTTTCAATAAACAAAGATGTCAATCAACTTTCTTTGCGGCACATCACATTTCAGATTTAAACCACTTCAGACACAGAGCTGCCCCAAGCTCACACGTTTAACAGATAAAAATTCAGCTTTCTGTCACAGCAGAAATATAGTATTGATTGTAGACTGTATTTAGGCTGGTGTCTGTCGGAGCTATATTACTTTCAAACTCATACAAAGCCCACCACAGAGACATAACGCCAAAAGTATTTCTTTTCTAGTGTAAATTCTTTTTTAATGTTCTGCATTGATTAGTGGCAATTTCTAAATAAATGACAAAAAAGTAGCCAGGGCTAGAGTCTATCCAGAAATCAGTGATGGAGGGAGTTACAAAACCACGATAGTAATCATGAAAACTTTGATCACTTGATTTGATTCTAGCGCTTTTTAAATTAGCATAATTATTCAAACATGCTTCATTAAAAATCACAACTGTACGAGTCCTCCAGTTTAATGATCCAGGAACATACAGAATGAGCTGAGCTTTAAATAAATACATCAGCTTTGTACTAGATGGCCATGTCGGAGACTGGCAGTTTATTTCTTTAAAAAAAATACTGAATGCACTCTTGTTCCTTGCACAGCGTAAGAGACTGATGGCTTGCTAAAAGGTGCAGCATGCCAGCTAGTATATTTTACTGTTTATCCTCACATCCACATGAACTTCTCTTGGGATCCCAAAAGGTTACATACTATGTCACTCCTAGACTACTGGGAGATTGGCATAAAATCCCAGTAAATCTCCAACTAATTACATTTGAACTGTAGGTGTCACAGTTGACTTTGACCTTTAAAGGTTGGCAGAAGTTTGACAGTCCTAAAAGTGGTCTCACACTCTGCAATACTTGTCCTATCAAAATGTAAAGGAACAAATAGGCTTCGGAAATTAAATGTGTATAGCAAAGAAAGTAAAATACCTTGTTTATTAATACACAATGTCCCAGAAAAATCAAGGAAATCACTTATCCATGGCAACCAAAATCATCGAGAATGTGCTGACATTCCTCTAAAACTGTAGCTGACAAAACACCAGTTGGCAGCATTCAAGGGTTAAGAGGAACTTAACAAACTTGACAGAGGAAAAGGAAAACAAATTCCAAGTTAAGTTGTCACTCTCTGCTTAATTCCCCATATATATACATGTTGAGACATGACAGGGCAGCTCTTGTGTGTTGCTGTGAGTCAGGTTCCTGTTAGATTGTTAGTCTTAATCTGGCTCTTTAGTTTGGAACTTTGCTTTTCTATGGTATTGGATAATTGAGAACCAACATTTTACTCACCCACTGCGAAGTATCATTTTACAGCCCACCACTTCCACAAAAAAAATATATCAGTTGCCCAGAAAAATAGTACATGCAATCGCTCACTGCTGGCTTTCCAGTCATGATTGAAAATGCCCTACTGTCCAGACTGCAAACACCCCAGCTGTCATCTAGGCGCTCTAAGATACTGAAACAAAGCCATGTGTCGGAAATACCAATAGCTGTCAGAGAAACCTTTTGATTTTAAAAATTCTGACAGAAATTTGCAAGTAAGAAGATGAAGAATATTAGCTCTTTTACATTAAGAAAAGTTGACCTTATGGGTCCTCAAACATTTATTTAAATGAAAATGCTAAAATACTTTTGACAGAAAATGAGGTGGTTTCTGAGAAGGTTAATTATTTCTTATAAATGCCTGCAATTCAGAAATCTTCACCTTTTATTACGTTTCTGCAATTTTTGGATGCAGCTGTGGTGGATTAAGCACCTCTTAACCCAGATGTGAATCTCAGTCATAGATTATGAAGATTATGCGTTTCATATCATCTACATGTTCTTAGCTATTATTTGCAGAGAGGCAATTGTCTGGAAAACTCTTGCACTAAATGTTTTCTTTCAACAGCCAATACTTTGTAGTGTAGTGGAGAAAGACACTAGATTATTACAAACTCCCAAATTGTGCGAGAGACAGGATTCTACAAATGATAATGCACACTCTGGTATTGTTCGCTGCTCTTTAGGGAAGAGAAAGCTTTATGTTTATCAGGACACTAAGCAATGGAAGTTGAGGATAAAAATGAGCTTGCTTTGTTATCAAAGAGAGGGTCAAAACACTTAGAGTTGTAAATAAGGGAAATTAATTTCAAAAGAAAGGCAAAAAATAAGAAAGAATCTCTCTAAATTTATTTATCAGTTGAAGTCTATGGGAATTATTTCACCATCCCAGCTATCCCGTGGGGCTTGCCCACTGCACAAGATAGGACTGGCATACTCTGGAGACATCCTGGTGCTATGTACACTCTCACCTTTCTAAAGCAGGCTACCCAAGCACTCTCCCTCCCATTGGAAACGGGGAAAATACCAAGAAATGAAAATGCTGATTACGTTGTCTTTCCTCCTCCATGCTGTAATTTCCTGGCCCTGGGAATGATCAAGCACTATAACATCACATGGCAATGCAGAGGATTAGAGCATTTCCTACCACCCTGCCCCAAGCCAATTAACCTCTTTTAATTAATATTTCTGCTGTGTTGCTTAATTTGTGCTTCTTATGCTGGCTTCTCATGGCTTCTTTTTTTTCATCCTTTCGAAGCCACACAGGTAAAATCTGTCAGCAAAACAGGAATCTTTGGAAAACAATTCTTCTGCAGTCATAATTTTTATATTATAATGGTTATTCTGCCATGAATTTAGAATAAATATATAATCAATGAGAAATTCACAATGAGGAGCTTAAACTCAATGGTATGCACCCATATACCCAGTTTATTTAGGAAGATCTATCAGGAGCCCTATCATAGTGTTACCGAAGTTTAGCAAAAAAAAAAAAAAAAAAGGGCTCTATACAATTCAAAAGTCTCTCCTTGCAATCATACCAATGTCAGAGGTTTTTCTGTTTTAGTCTTTGGGCAAGATTTTCTTAAGGTAATGCAATATTACTTTTTTCTGCTGACCACAAAGACAACACACTTGTTGATGCAGGAACCCTAGAGCAAATTGTAGTTGCGGGAAAACCCATGTAGCCTGGGTTTTCATCCTACACGCCATTCAAGCTCAACATTTCATTAATGAAACGCTGTCAATATTTTCCTGATATTGCTACAGGTTGACATATGGCATTATTCTAGTGTAAGATTTTCACACATTAGTGACTGGGAAATCAAGTATATTCCCCAAGACACCTGAGGTATGATTAATTTTCTAATAGTCTTTTTGTATCAGTTTGAGAGGAAGAAAGATCTTGCACCATGGAGGAAAGAAAGTGGCAACACTAGAAAGAAGACAGCCTTGGCTTGTTGCCTGGAGCGCTGACTTGGCCAGCTGTCCCACGCAGAAACCTTTAGCACCCTACAGCCCAAATAACATGCCAGCAGTAAGGCGACAGCTCGTAATGTACCTTGAGCAGAAATAATGACAATGCTGAAAAAAACTCCATGAAACCCTCTGTGAGAAATAGGATGTAGGCTGAATGTAAATAAAGGTGAACCTGTTTCGTTTATTGGATTAGGGATGGGGGCCTGTCATCTTTGAAGGTTAAAGCAAAGTTAGGAAAAAGAACAGTACTGAAGATCTGATAGAGGTAGCAGATGCTTAGGGACGTCCAGTTTTAATACCCATTTGCTAGGTTGAGGATTGAGGCAACTTCCACACATATGAAACGAAGAATGTTGGACAGATTTGGCATCTGAACAAGTCCAGATCTGCTCATCATTGGGTGAGCATGGAAATCTTAGTGATGGGGGAACAGTTGTCAGTGAGATTGCCACTACTGAGTCACTCAAACCCTCCAAACAAGGGTGGCTATTCTTGTCATAGAGTAACTGCCTATGTTAATGGAATAAAACACGTCAACCACGCACATACTGGCAGACTGAAAGAGCAATTACACCGTGTTCAGGACTCCAGCTTTGCAAAAAAAAAAAAAAGCCTTATAAACTTTCTTGTTTCCCATTTCTCCCCTTTTTTTAATTGTTATTATTTTTGAGGCATCTGCAATGAAAGAATGACACAGCTAAAACAATTTAAATGTAAAAATTGTGCAATCATCTTGCTGACTAAGCATGTATTGAGCAGCACCACTGCTGAAATGCAACAGTTGTGTTTTAAGCCCTAAAATACCAAGATTTGTAATAGAAATGCTGACAAGACCACTATCCACTGCAGCTCTGGCAGTCCTGCTACAATAAATATAAAGTAAGCAGTACTAGTCTTGCACACAAATTAGACTGTCTTGCGTACAAAAGTCAACTATGTCCTTCTAACATGAACTTCATTATCAGAAAGTTGGTTCAGGGTGCCAAGCATGGGAATGATAAAAATGAATGTCAAAGACAGCCCATCCAACACATTAATTTCCAGTTTCAAGGAGACAGGCTGTGCACAGCAAGACAGACAAAGAGAGACACAGAGAAATGAGCCCTAGTATTATAAATCAACAACACATATTTAACTCATCACATCTCTTACTCTATTTTTCAGTTGTTGTCAAAGTCGTATAGGCAATGTTTTTATATCCCTGTTTATGTACGTCTGAATTTCTCCCACCGCAATTCAGCCTTGCTGCAGAAGAAAACTTTGCTTGTGAGAAGAAGGACAGCACTGTCCCTTTCTGTAGTGTTTTTCCCATTCGCTATGGGATCAAGATCGCTGAGCCACTGGTGAAGCTGAAACCAATGACTTTAAATGCAGAATATTGACTAAGAGGCAGAATGGAAACCCAGCTCGATGTAAGTGGAAAATCACGCTCTGGAAAGGAAGATGTCTGTCAGATTAGCCATTACAGACACTAAGATTACTCTGGCGAAAATAACAGAAAAGTACTTCTAAGTGCTCTTTGCCAGCAGTGAAGTGAAGGGGAAAGAGGAATACTTCAGGGCAAATAGGCCCCACCATGGCATATTATGCTGATACCTAACTCCAGAAGGATCTTTTAAATGAGAGCAGTTGAAGAAGTTATCCCAGCGGCTCATTTGTACACCAAGTGCAAGGCCATCCTCTCCCCTCACCAACATGCTGATGCTCATGCAGAAAAAGCTGCTGAGGAGTTCCTGACCATGCTGGTCACAATATGATGGGAAACCATAGCAGTATGAGAAGCTGGTAGAAGGGCCAAGAAATATTTAGTAACACTTTTGGCATACGCCAAGATCAGAAATGTGTTCTGTAGCATTCCGGAAAAAATGATACTTTGAGTCTAAAAGCCAGCACAGCTTTGCTGACATTTTGCACCCTGGGTGCATTCTAGGTCCACTAGTAAAACTGATATTTGATTAAAATAAAATCTTGGAGTGCCTATACAAATGTGTTTAACGCCTCAACAGATAATTTCATGGAAATTACCTGAATTTTATGGATATATTTCTCAAGAAATATTTTTTCATGCAATCAATGGGTGGATATGATATATTTTGTTCTTTCCAAAAGAGTACCCAGTATCTATGCTGTTTGAGGTTTAGAGGCCTAGGTTTCTCATCACGACAGTGTTTTTCATGGGAATCTGCTTGTACTTTATAGCAATATTCTCAGAGAATAAAAGTATGTATTTTGTCATAGCCCTTATTCATCTAGATTCAGTTCAGCACGTGCACATTGCTGACGATAACAGAGACCAGAGAAGAAGATTGCCCAACCATATTCCTATTTGCCAAAGGAGCTCACCTTTCTTTTTTAAAGAAAATTTTGAGACAGTTCTTAATTTCTCACTTCTCATTTTGATCACTGTCAGAATTGATGACCAAGATAAAAGCCAAAGCCTCAAAATTCAGATTTTATATGAGCCCAGATCTAAAGTTTTGAGATCCTTCAGGATGCTTATTTCAGGATTTTGGTTTCTATCCTTCCAGAGGTGAACTCTTACCACATAGTGCAGATGGAAGTTTTAAAGCCAAACTACAAACCCCACAGCTTCTTCACATTCAGGATGATTAGGCAGGACTATGATCTCAAAACTAAAATTGCATGTATCCCCATGGCTGATGTGATAGTGTAGCTGAATAATGCTCAGGTCTGATGCTGCTTAGTAACCAAACTTCACCCAGCTTTTCAGATAACAGAAAAGTTTCTGTTGATCTGACTGAAAAGGAGAGCACCCAACCAATCTATAAAGTTGCTATTGGTCTCTAAAGCAGAAAACATCAGGAGTGGATTGTTAGACGAATTTAGCAGCAGGGAAGCCTGCAGCTCATCAGCTTTCTCTTCCTCAAAAGCAGGTACTTACTGCAGTGAAGAGGAATTATTGCTGGGGATCTCTGGGCATGATGACGTTTTTGTGATAATAAAAATGTCCGAACAATGCAACTGCACCACCATAATTATTCCTTTTGTTTCTTCACTACAACAACACACTTATTTATGATTGCGAGGTTTATACTTTGATTGCCAAGCATTCCATGCTAATAAACACGGAAACAGACAAACAAAATAACAGCGAAAATTGCTTGTCAGGTGGACAAAACAAAACTGAAGCAGGCACAGACTGGGTTAATTTCTTTTCTTCCCATACTTGCTTCATCTCAATTTCTTCACAGGAACAGTTTTCCTTGTAGAAGGTTGTCCATTTACTTTTCATGAACACAGATTCTTCATCACAAGTTCATAATTTGCCTCAAAAAAGTCTTTTGGTGAAATCCTGGTAATGCTATTATCAACAAGACCCGTTAGCTCGGATGTGTCTCAAAAGTTTCTGTGCTGTCACAAGAGTTTTCTCAATAAGGTCCAAATAAAGAAGGACACCTTGATAAAACCTGAAGACAAAGCTCTCAGAAGTCCTATCCTGAATACGAGCACACCCATGCTGTTGACCCTTGATCCTATGACAAAATGCTCGTGTTTCCTCACAACCACTGTGTTTCTTGGATCAGGCTTGGCAGCATCAAATCCTAGCCTCTGCTGAGCATCTCTCATTCCTAGCCAGTAAGTGGAGTAGAAGGAGAGCATTCCATCTGTGTCCACACACCACCAGCGGTGTTAGTGAACACATTCAACTTTCACCTTGTTAGTAACTATTGCACAGTCAGTCTTCCCTCCACATCAAGCATGAAATATCCTGCCATCAGCACTGCCAAGCAGCACTGTAAAGCAACAAATCGACATAATGATCAGCAATGAAAGGAAACTGGCTGTGTCTGGAAGGGCCTACAAGCAAAAGGGAAACAGAAACCTAACACTTCAAAATGAACATGTTCCCTCCTTTTTTTTCATTATTAGGTATCTGAGAAAGTTAGAGAAGAAAAGTAACTCTTAAGTCAAATTACAAAATGGTTGTTTCAGAAGAAACAATTGACAGGACAACAAACAATCACACTTCACTCCACTGCTGATTTTATTCTTGAATGTTCGTGGTTTGTAAAATATTGCAAGCTTACAATAGCAGAAGAAGAATAAGGACTGGATTTCCATTTTCTGTTCTGTTACTCCCTATCTGGAAGATTAAAAAAAAAATTGTTTCCAACCTCTCAACGTTTTTTATTTACAAACAGCAAAACAGATACAATAGAGCAGAATCACGCTTTGACATTTAATTAATACAGGTAAGCAATAGGAGATTGGTACATGAAAAGAATTGTTCATTTCCTAAGTACATGTTTTACCTCTACAAAATACATGTGTCAGTATTTGAAGGAAACTCAAGATGTCTTTTTTTCTGCTTTTGGAATGAACCTGTTTTCCTTTTTAAAATGTGTTCCATCTTATAGCATAGTTCTCCTTATGTTCTTGCTGATTTATGCCTGAAAAATACTGCAGTGTTTAAAAAAGTGACACAAATAGGATGAGGACTGCCCTGAAAATAATCACTTGAAAGGCATGTTATTCACATGATACTGATAAATCCTGGTGGTATTTTCCCTGGAGTAAGAGGGGCTCCTTCCCTTATCATCCAAATAGCATAAAATATGCAAATGAACCTTGCATTCAACAAGTAAATATTTTGCATGTTTAATTTACAAGTCGACAAAATTCAAACCGTTTTAAAGGCTACAACCATGCCATAAAATAAAAGACATTGCACATGGCAGAAGATGTACTGTTGCTCATTGATAAATTATTTTCTGGAATTCACATTAACAACCACATTACTGAAGTGCTCTCTAGCCCTCCAGTGTTATAGTTCAAGGTAATACGTGACAGATTTGAACATTCTTAAGGAAGAAAATCTCCAGAGTGTGTAGATCACAGTTTTCTTCTTTTATATCTGTTACAGACGTGCAGTTATACTGATAACTTCAAAAGTGGAATATTACATATCACGCTAAAATTCTCCACCAGGCTGTATGCTCATTCTTTGTTTCTTTCTTGGTTGCTTCTTTTTTTTTTTTCCCCCCATTTAGCTATTGCTGGCTCGCCAGAGATCTTGAACTTGAGAAAGGTTAGACATCACAATGCTGGAGCAGTTTGTGAGCATCAGCAGATTTAGCTTGTAATTTCATTGATCTATGTGGGCTTGCTGTTTGCAAACCAGCTGCTGCACTGTTTCCCCACAGCTACTGATCTGAGTAGCATTGATTTTTTCCCTTACATTAACATAGCATTACTTCTTTAATGGGCAATAAATGACTGGATGTAAATACAAACAGGGCTGCAACAACAAAAGAGAAAAAAACACATTAGTTCTTTTTATTTAAAGAACTCTATTACTATTTTCCACAAAAAAAAAATTAAAAGCATGAGTTATTGATCAAGATAAATTTTTAGTGATTTTATTTCCATATATTTCTTTTGCCAAGAAATAATCTTTTTCTTACTGTGTTTATTCACATTCCAAAACGTTGCATCTTACAAAGATTGCATTTTTCACCTTAGTATAAATGGTAAAATAGACTTTTTTAGGAAGAATTGCAGACAGCAACACAAAAGATTCTCTTCATTGTGCGTATAGTAAAACTAGATGAACCCATATCAGTTTTGAAGGAGGTATCATCTGTTAGCTCTCACTTTTGTGCCATTAAAAAAAAAAACCTAAATGGACTCCAGTTTCCACAGAGTGGATGTGACACCTGCAGCATGGCATGAACTGAGTATCATACGCATAACACGCTTAATATAAGGTCAAGGTCTCACCACATGCTACTTTAGTCCTTTAGTGGGTAGTGTTTTAAATAACATTACAGATTTAAAATTCAGTGCAATGGAGAAAGGACAGTGGGGAAAAAAAAATAAAGCAAACAAAGAAACCCCAACCCAACCCAAAATCCAAACCCTAGAACCTATTAGCTTAGTCATTTCTGGATGAACCTGATTAGGCAAAGGTTTCTGATCCTCTTTAACAGCAGTGACAGCCAACAGGGATGTCCACACCAGAAAGAATGCAAAACTGCATGTAGTTCCTCCAGACATTTCGTGAAGACGGGATGGGATTGAGAGTGCTGGGAAGCAACTGGCAAGAGCTTCCAAAGAAAACCAGAGGTGGGTTATAATCCTCTGGGCTGCAGATGACAGTAGGCAGTAGTGACGGCGATTTCCTCAGTGCCACAATAAAGTTAATAGCACCTCAAAAACACAGACACTCCAGCAAGATCCAACAGGAATAGCACTTCCCTTTAAGTATTAATGAAGGAAGTTTTTTTTCTTTTATGATAAACACAGCTCTTGTTCTGACCATGCAGCCTAATTACCCTGAGGAAATGTCCAGTGACCTTACAGATGGAAATCCCTCGTTCTCATGTAGCCCTGTCTACTCCTGGATCTAGAGAGGGCAAATCATTTCACATGGATGCTGCAGTGGTATCTGTTGGATCCTTGCTCAGAAGGCAGGTAAATTATTCTCACTAGAACATAACGGTTTATAATATGGTGCTGGAGCTAAAAATAACACATAAAATGAGTATGAAAATCTACACTTACCCAAGTTAAAATAACTATATGTGTTGTCAGCCTTACCAATCTCGTCTAGTCTCACAGACCTCTCACTTTGACTAGCCAACACTGAATGATAGTTTTAGCTGATACAATGTCCAAATCATTAAAAATTGTAGTAGGTAACATTGGCTCCAATGTGAATCTTTCGAGCATCTTACTATTAACCTCTTTACGCTCTTAGGAGAAGACTTTCAGTGCAAGATTCTTGCTATCATTTATTCAATTTTTAATCCACTGCGAGATTTTGCCCCTTACCTCATAGTTATATTTTTCCCTTAATAGTCTTTTATGAAGGACTGTATTGCGAGTTTTTTGAAAATCCAAATAAATTATGTTCACCAGGTCACCCTTATCTACTATTTTATTAACTTTTTCAAAGCACTTTAGCAGGTTAGAGAAGCATGCTTTCCCTTTACTGATGTTGTGCAGGTTTAACCTTATTAAGTTATACTTATCCATGTGCTGAACTATTCTATCCTTAATTAGACTCTCAATCAGTTTCCCCAGAAGCAAGGTGAAGTTCACTGGTCTTAATTCCCGGGATCTCTTTTTGGACCTGGTTTAACAACAGACACCATATGAGAAATTTTCCAGCCATCACTGGTCTGTATCATATCTTGCAATTGTCTTTTCTATTTCATACTTTACTCTGCCGAATGCTACCTACTTTAATTTTTTTTCCATTTTTACATGAGTTTATCAAATCACTCAGCAATTCCCTTGTAAAAGACTATAATTTTTGCTAGTGCTGCTCTGCCTTTTACATTTTTAGGACAGTTGCCATCTATAAGAAAGAACAAGTTGAGAGTCTGTTGAACTACTGAATTCTTTTGCTATGGTGAGTAGGTAACCATGGTTTTAATTTAATATTTTTGTTCTTTTTAATTTTTTTTTTTTTTTGGCCCTGTAAGTCTTCAGACGAGCAACTCTTCAATTGTTACTTCACAGTTATGAAACCTATTCTGCAGCTTCAGGGGCTTTTTGGATTTTATTTTTGAGAAAAGAATTGGACCATCAACCTCAATGAGTTTTTTTCTAGCCTCACTTTGAGGACTTTTCTTGGGCAAAGAGTGGAAATCCTAACATTACCAATCAAAAATAGCTGCTCAGACTCATCAGCATCTAATACCAGGAGTTATTAAAACTGGCTTTCACATGAGTCTGAGAAATGACAGAGAGAAAGAAGTTGTGGTTATGTGAAAAGGTATGGATTTGTATTCTGGGCTTGTAGAAGATATTCTTGGTCTATGCTATAGGTACACAGGTTTTAATGATCGGGAAATACTGTTGAACACGATTTTTAGTGAAAAAGCATTGAAAATTCCCACTGAAATGTGTACATGGCTAAGTAAAGGTCAGTAAGCTATTGAGTAAACCTGAAGTGCTCACATTAGAGGATTAGAAACTCGGAATTTTCAGCATTCTGTGAAGTTTGTGGACTTTCCTCTGGAATTTGAGACTTACTATCCTTAACAGTCAGGTCTGAATTTGAATAGATGAGAAAATTGAAGAGGAATCTCAGCTGAGAATTCTGGGTTTGGATATGAGTTATATAAAGCCACCAAGTATGAAAGCCCGGGTTTCAAACCATGCCTTGCTTCTACAACAAACCCCGCACTACATTAACTTCACCTGGGTTTGAATTTCATTACAAATACATCACATAGCTCTGACTGTAAGTATTAAGGTAGATTACTGCTGGCTTTGTTTTCCCTTCAAATAGAAGTTCCTGATCTGTGTTCAGAGATTCTATGTGCTGCACTGTCAAGCACAGATTTCTGCTTAAATTATATTTCTATCAGTTTTACCATATTAAAATAGAACACATTTTAATGCACGTGTGGAACATTAAATAATTTTTGCTTCAGGGAAACTCTGGTGAACAGTAACTGTCAAAAATTGTAATGACGCAAAATTAAAATAATACAAAATCATCTGTAACAGTTTTTCTAATCACGTTAACAGAAGTTCAGCTCATCTTCTGACTATTCCTTTGCAAAAAGCAGAACACTGAGGAAGGAAAGCTCAGGTACACAAATAAACACTGTTGAACAAGAGGAGTTGAAAATTATCATTGTTACCAATCTTTGCTTTCTTACCGTGAAACACACTTCAATCAATGTGAGAAAAATGCAATTAATTTAAGAATATTTTTATTGTTATGACAATTACCCTTTCATTCAATTTTTAATATATAAACTTTTTTTTCACAAAATCTTTTAAAATACAAGAGTATCATTTAAACACTTGAAATTGGAGTAACTTCTGGAAGCCTGCTTTATATGAGAAAGAAAGTGATCTGAAGAAATTAAACTGCATCAGAAATATTGACAGGCATATAGATTGAATTACATGAATATGAGATACATACAGACTTGGGGTATTTCTGCTTGGTGATCAATGTCAAATGAATTTCAAAATTATTTTACTTTCTTATGTCTGGTTTTGTTTTAGATATGAAATAAAATCACTGTTTATTAACTTTCACTTACAAACAAGAACAAATCTAACTAGTAAAAGCTTATGTGAAGTCAAAACCTTCCATTTCATGTAGGCCAAGTGACAATACAGTTTATCTTTGTCGTGATACAACTTATTCAAAAGCAAGAAGTAAAAGCTGAGACTGGAAAGTTTCCGCCTATTAATGCGGTGAGTAGTCGATGTACACAGGCTGTACGGTGAGGTTGCATTGCCCCCTATAGTCACTTTGTGTCAGCTGGGAGGGGAGGGGGAAGAGAAAGGCAAGAGTGGGAGAAATTATTTGCTAAAAGTACTACGCTTTTTTTTTTTTTAACTCATACTTTGGAAAGGGCATCATGGGGAACAGTGGGCAAATCTAACTTGGCCAAGCTGTTCAAGAAGAATTTGTATGTGTTATTCTCCAGACACATACGGACGAACTAAAATGGACTCTCACACTCAGATCAGAGGCCCCCTGCAGCTCCTGTGGTCTGGCTGTGTTTGGGGTGCGTTTGTCATATGCTGGTACCTGCACACTGACAGTGCACCAGAGATGTCGGCATACCTTCCCTGTGGACTCAGACACAGCAGGTGGTTGACCTGGATTCACCAATGAAAGGCAGGAGGACCCACAGGTGACATCTCTCTTGCTCTCAATGGACACACCTTTGGGGGCTGAGCACAACAAGGACATTTCACTCCAAGGCATGTGGGACTCTAAAAGTAGTGCCTGAATTGCAGAGTACATACACAGACTGGTCTTCAAAGCACCTTCAGCACAGGGACCAGAAAGGGAGAGAAAAGGCTCAGAAGGTTCCTCTTAAGCAGTAGGAACAACTGCAATGAGCACAGCTGGTTTCTTCATGCTGCTCTTGGACACTGGTGATACGGTTCTTCAGCAGCCGCTGAGCCTAGAGGGGGTAAGATGTTTCCCAAACCGCTGAAGACTAATATGCCACTTTTAACCACCAGCACAAGGACAAAACTACACTCCAGGACTCAAATTCTTTCTTCACTTTGCTATCAACTAAAAAAATGTTATCACCCCATGAAATGAGTTGAATCTCAGCAGCTGCCCTAATACTGTTCTCTTACGGACATAATTACGCACAGCATTCAGTATATCTTTTAATAGGCACAGACACAATATAACAAAAAGTATTAATTTCTCAAGGATCTCTTAAAAATATCTAATCAGCTACTGGTGCTACTGTGCCAAAAATTTCATGGCATTGACAAATATTCAATAAGCTCAAGATCAACACCATCCTTTACCGGGTGCAATACACTGTTGTCACTATTACTTGTGGGGATAGCTTTTCTACTACCACAATTCTAGACACACCTTCAGTTAGAAATAGTACTGCTCCTAAGGGGTGGTAGCTCTCATTTTTTAATCTTCTATCCTTTGGTGGAACAAGCCTGTTTGTAGTGACACAATGAACTGATCGGAAAACGTAGGCAGCAAAATTCTAGGGTTTTTTTCTTACCATATTATTTTTAATTTGGATCAGTTGTTAAGGCTCACCAGGTAGCAGCACCCATGCTTGTGCTTGCACAAGGAATAGGAGAAAAAGAAATAATAACAGTAGGCTATGATAACTGCCTAATTCTATGGCAGTGATATCTTGTGCCAACTGGAGCTGTTTGTGTAGCCATGGTTTCAGGAATATGAATTGTCCTTAAAATGCATCTATGTTTCATTCTGTCTGAGAAAAGTATTGTGAGCATTCCTATCCACATATGTTCACAAATATTCTCTGTCTAGACAGAAAAGAGTCCTGCAAAGGGGAGCTGAACGACTTGTTTAGTTTTTGTGAGTATATGCCCAGACACAGTCCCGTAGCAAAGCTTCATTTTACTGTGATGACTAGAGACTCAATAATGACTAAGCTACTGATGAGATGTGATTGCTGCTTACCCAGCAGATCAATACTGTCTCACTGCCTCCTGATGTGGAGGGGTGTATCCGGATAGTATTCAACTGCTTGATTATCTTACTCTTAACTGAAGGCTCTCTGAAGCAGGCTTAGTATTTTGATTTGTCAGCTCTGTAGCTAGCATGAGTTCTGCAGCTCATGAAGGTCTGAAGTTAAGCAGAAATATCTTCAAAGTTTACCCACTAAAAATTGTACAATATTCACTAGAGGTGTCACATCTTCTAGTTGCCTAACCTAGAAAATTGATCTTATTCTTGACTTTTCTAGTCTCTAATTTTGCCTGCATAGTAGATATCATGTGTGGTTATTCAGCTTCTAATAGTGAGCAATTCAAGGCTATGTTACTATCTTTGCCCTTTATTTATTTTCTCTCAGCTGTGATTCTTTCCTTACTTACGTGTTTGTACTCAAACACATGTATGCACATACATTAAGTTATTTCCCTCACTAGTGGAAAATTGTTTAAGGATGATTGTTGCTTGCCCATTGAATATTTTGTCTAAATTACATCAAATGTTTTTCTTCAACCAACAAAATTTGATTGTGTTTAAAGAACATACAAGCAGTACATTCTGCTACTCCTGAAAATGCGAGAATTTCATCATGCTACCAGCATACTGTACTTCATGCTAAAGGACCAAAAATCACTGTGTGACACAAGTCCAGTCCTAAAACCAGCTTTCAGCAGCCATCCACTACCTAACTAACTGGTGTAGAAGAGCATGACATATCTGGGGAAGCAACATTTCTGAATGCCAAACATACAGCATACAGACATGAGCCACTAAATCTTATGAATTATCCATGCAGAGAAGACAGTACATTTGTTTTCAAGGTCAAATGAGAAAGATCTCCTGACCTGTGAGGTAAACTACACAGGAATACATTTGTCCATCTTTGGAAGGTAAGGGACAAAGTCAACACAGAGAGAAATTAAACAGTGGGGTAAGTCTGCCAAGCTACCAAAATCATTATGCCATCCATTTTACTGGGATAAAAAATATGTGTATGCAGGGCACACACAATGAAAAATAGATCTCTAACTCAAATCTGAGTTTCTTCCAAACCAGATTGCAGTATCAAATACATTTACATACTTTGGAAAACCCTTAATTGATTTTGGTTTACATACTGTTCGTATTTGTTCAGTCACCTCATAACTAATGCAACAGAAAGAGTAAAATAAAGCAATACTAGATTTTTTAAAAGGGAAATTTCAGTAGTGTCTTATAGATGCTACTGCACTTCCCCCTGGCCTTCATCAGGCAGCATACTTACAGCTGGCATGATCCTCTCAACATAGTATGTCTTGTTGTGGTTGTCATCACTGACATTTACAGGGTAACAATTCAGGAAAGAGGCGAGGTGGTCAAGAGATTCCTTCTGAATACTTCGGACACGCAACATTTGAGTTTCGTTCCTGAATTGGGTGGGCTCTTGAAGCCCAGCTCTTTGATGGTTCAAGACAAGGCAACTATACTACCAGAGATGCAGACCAGAGATTAAATTCTGACTAGGAATGCCAAGTTTAAACTCTCTAGTAGAGCAAAGGGACTCAAAAGTGAATGCAAATCCATCCTAAAGCCCTTTACATGAGCAGAATAGGGTAAAAACGTCTTACTGGGACTCAGAGAATCACAATTTCTCTTGCTTTTCTCTTGCCTTGCCAGGAATAAATGACTTGGCTCCTTTACAGGGCACTGTCCCTGCCTTCCATGTCATCCAGCCTATCACAGAGAAGGCAGAATTTCTGACATTTCCCACTAGACTTTTTTCTCACTCCTGCAGTCACAGAGGCAGATGGGCCTTTTCCATTCCTACCACTACAGTATTGCAAAATCTGAGCCGGACCATGCACTTCTGTTAAAGGATTCTACCCAGCAACATAAAGGCATGTGGTATGTGAAAAGTAGCAGTCTACATATACTACAGTTTTTCTAAATCATTGAGACGGTATTAAAAAAATAATTTTCAACATTTGCATCTTTGACGACTATAGAGTGGTAGGATCTTGCCACAAACATTTCAGAGTATTCATCACTGTGCTTTTTGATATCTCTACACAGGCAATTAGTTTAATTTCTTATATATCCATGTAATTTTTCTTTCATATTAATATTCTCATATGACAAGTATATTATTTCAAGCTGATGAATTGATTTTCAGGTGGAATCTTGGTTTACATAAATTGTTACTTCTCACAAAACTTTTAAAAAATGGTCAGGTTCAATTCCATCTCTTGTAATGAGCATGGAGAAGTATACTAATGTAGGAGTATTCCTAAAGTAGGAAAAATTGTAAGGTAGCAGAACCACTCATATTGTTTTTACAAATCTTTAAGAACACAAATCCATCAACTCAATGTATTTCCTCCTCTGCATGGTTCAAGTTTAGAAAATGGGCACACCCCTTAGATAAACTGAAACTAAGGTTCTGCACTTCTGTTTTACCACAGGGACATCTCTAGAACCAGTGAAAGATGTCAGTGGTATGTCTGTCATATAGATGCTCTTTTTCTGGGGACACTCATTAGAGGAGCACGAAGTACAACACTGCCCATCAGAATTTGTCTATACTAGGGTATCTACCTAGCCATTTAGATATATTCAGCACTTTATTGTTGCCTGCAACCAAAGTTACTCCTTCAATAGGCTCTGGCCCTATGTAGCTCATTCTGTGATATTAATGCAGTATTTTGTTTCCTATTTGCTTCCTACACTGTCCTAGCTGAACCTCCACTACTGTTTTCTTCATTTTTTCTTTTTTTTTTTTTGTTTTGCCATTAAATATTGGGTTTACCCTTTGTCTTTCCTTCTTACCCCTTTTTGCTTTTATTTTCATCTTCCCTTCCCTTCCCTTCCCTTCCCTTCCCTTCCCTTCCCTTCCCTTCCCTTCCCTTCCCTTCCCTTCATTCACTTTGCTAATCTAATCTTCTTCAGTTGCCACTGTCTTATCTCCAATTACAGTAAAGATTCTCACAGTAGGTATTTTACTTTAATGAAGAAATTAATATAGAAATATTGTAATATTCCAACTCTTACTTATAACACTGGATATCACCATGTACTTGCATTATATAACATATCTACGCCTTATGAAACAGTCTAGCTGCTCCTCCTTGTATTGTTTATCTCTCTTATCTGTTGTGTTTTGTTTAGTGTCATATGATACTGCAGAATAATAAGAGCATTAAAATTGCATGATTGCAGTATTGGTAAAATACCACTGCTGTTGGTCAAGTATTAATGAAAAATGAATGTGATTCCTTACCAAAGTTGGACTGGCATTTTAAAGGCAGTCACCTAAAACCAGGCGGTGTTTAGAAACTACGATGTTTACCCATGGAGAAAACAGTATTTCTTTATATTTCTAGAGAACCATATATCTCTTTTAGTGGATCATACCAGTTTCTTTTGTGCAGGCCAATAAGGGTCATTAAACACCAGTGGGTCTCTGAGTCCTTCTTGAGAGTCAATGACACTGTAGGCTTCACCAGGGATCTCATTTTCCTTCTGTACAAGATCTGCAGGGCAAGGGAGGCAAATGAACTATGAAAAACATAATCACTGCTTTTACTGTGGCTTTTTTCATCATAAAAATTCCACTTATTTAAATTTCATTAAAAAACACATTTGCCCGCTGAAAGCATAAATATATACTTTTGCTATATTTATAGTTTTTCATTTTAAAAAAGAGTTTTGTTATTATTTAAGGAAAAAAATATTCTCTATAATATTGTTATAC
>NW_010396090.1:0-33866 GCF_000710305.1 Buceros rhinoceros silvestris
AGGAGTGACCCAAGGGTGGAACCCTCTGCTGTGAGGACAGGGCAGAGTGGGGGGTGTTCAGCGCGGAGAAGAGAAGGCTCCAGGGAGAACTCAGTGCAGCCTGTCAGTGCTGCAAGGGGCCTGTCCGAGAGATGAGGAGAGGCCTTTCAGCAGGGGCTGTGGGGACAGGACAAGGGGCGATGGGTTAAATCTAAAGGGAGAAATGTTTTATGCAGGGTGGTGAGAGCCTGGCCCAGGTTGTGGAGAGAAGTGGGAGAAGCCCCATCCCTGGCACCATGGCAAGTCAGGTTGGACCTTGGGGCTCTGAGCAATCTGCTGTAGTTGCAGATGTCCCTGCTGCCTGCAGGGGGTTGGACTGGCTGAGCTTTGAAGGCCCCTTCCAAAACAAAGCATTCTCTGATTCTGTTCTATGATTCTGCGATACAGAATTGAAATAGGAAAGAAGGCGGCAGCTGCAGAGATGACGGATCATTTCCATGCAATTTCCATGCCAATACAATTAGTTTTTAAAGCATGCTCTTTATTTACGTTCATAAGCATGTAAATAAATGTTTAATTGAGCAAGAATGAAAATGTGTGCATTACTTATTTGTCCCAAGGGATGTTGGAAGAGCAGTTTCAGAAATTAGACTAGCTTGCTGGTCTGTTGTTATTCCTCCCGCGGGAAGGTTCATCTGGTTGGCTCCTTTGGGATAGAATGAAACGTCATTGGTACCCAGTTCACAAATTCAACAATAACACAGCAAAACTACACTTACTGACCTGACTGGCCGACGAAAGAAACGGCGTATGAGGTAAGGACTTTTACGATAATACCCGCTCTGGTGCATATACGTAGCTACTTAGGGAATCAAGTTACTTTCAGTCTGAACTTCTATTTCCTACAACACCCAGTCTATTAAAATTTAAAACTCATACACTCTTTAGATTAGTTCGGTAAGCTAAAAAGAAAAGGATACTAACAATTAAGTTCCAGAAATAAATCAGTGTTTGAGACAGATCTGTGCACAAGAGCAGATGAGAAAGTCACTGCTCTGATCAAGTGTGACACTAGATCATCCTAAAAATTCATCAGTTCAGCTTATTTGAGCACCTTGCTATTTTTGACACCTACCCAGTGCATTAATGGTCCTCATCTGCTGGTGAGCCTGAGGCTGGGCCGGCTGCTGGCCTTGTACCTGGGGCTGCAACTGTGTCTGCGGCTGGTTGCCGTAGGGCAGTCCGAGAGCAGCGTAGGCTCGTTGCATGGAGCTGGGGTCAATTGGATTAGGATTGCTTAGTGATGGAGTATTCTGCTGGCCTGTGCCAACAGAACCGATAGAATTTTGGATTCCACCAGCTGGAGACCCTAGAAGGGCTATAAAAAAAGAAAGGATAAGAGAAAAATGAAAATCATTGAGGACGAACAATAAAACAAATCATGCCAAGAATCAACAGAACATGCATACAGTTACATGGGACACATTTTCTGCCAAAGGACACCTGAGATGCCAAGTGGGGAAACTCAACCTTAGGTTCTACAGGACAGAAACCACCCTAGCAATTAATACATGCAGTCTACAGAGAAGAGCTGTAAATTTTGGCAGATAAGCCCATAATTACTGTAATATGAATAAAGTACAGGCTCTAACGTAAGGCTAAATAGGATTTTTGTGCTTGGAACAGTAGACTAAAGGGGGGAAAAAATAATTAATCCCTCTGCTTCCCTCTTTCCAATCAATCCCATTTTAGGTCAAGTTATTTGGCTCCAGAACAGAGATCCTGAGTGCAGCAGAACTACTGTGCCCTTGGACACAAAGGTAATACTGAAGATCTGCTGGTACAAACTTCCATTCCGAGCCGTCACTAGATGAATCCTCTGAAGGCCAAATTATCCTAAAACCCAAGTTATTCAGAGATACGGAAAGCCCTGATGGGTTTCAGATTGTCCTGGCAAAATCTAAAATAATTTGAAGTGTCAGAAAGGTGATGAGCCTGCCACAGGTTCTGGTGAACGGTTTAGATAACAATATTTAGGTGTTCATTAACCTATATGATCACCACAGCCAACCAACCTCTCTCGCCACACAGATGCACTGCAGACAGGAAACGGAAACAACAGGGAAAAGTAGTTTTTACTAAAGCCAGAAGTGAATAAAAATCTGCTTTCTGGTCCTCATTTTAGCTGCCATTCGAAGTAATAATGTGTTCCGTTGTGAAGGACACATGGAGTATTCCCTTCGCTATGGAGACACTGCATTTTGATAACCGAGGCTCTGGGAGAAGCAACGCACACTTCACACTTTCCCCCTTGAGCAATTAAATCGTAATGTGCGTTACAAATTTGTGAGCTAAACATAGCAACGATAATAGCTGTTAATATAGGCAACAATAGCTGCTCTACTGAAATACTGGGAGAAAAAAAAAATAAAATCAGGAAAACAAGCCTCCTGAGACATTAACAGCACTGTCGAGGCTTTCTTAAATCCTTACCCACTACGGAAACAGAGAGAATGACTGAGAGAGACACACACACTTTCAGGTTCCACCCGAGAGCAAGCACACGTTAGCATCGGGACTCTTCCCTCTCCAGATGAGAATTCAGTTTGATCTCGTTTGCCAAAGAACTCACACAAACACAGTCGGAGATACCCCTCTCCAGAACAAGCAGCCCCACAGAGAACATCCTTTCTGCCCCCAAGAACGTATCAGAGAACAACTGTATGAAATTTCTTGTTGGGCTTGCGCATAGCTCTCCGGAACCACACGACCCAGGAGACAGCCACCTTGACACGAGCGCAAGCTGAGAAATAGGAAGTCTTTAGAAAGGTTCAACAGCACAAAACTGGCGGCACCCTGGAATTCCAGAGGCTGTCGGACAGCAGAGGATCGGTTCAGGAGCGAACAAAGTTTCTAGCTTGTTAGAGAAAGAGGATGGGATTTCTCTGGAACAGTTACAATAGAAATACGCCATACGCTTTCAGCATCGGCTGTAAACCAGCGGCATGGCTCTGGAGACGGCGGAATGACCAGAGGTGATGCTGAAGGCTGGGAACAGGAAAAAGGCTTCTAGCTGTCCCACTGACAAGAGCCAAGTGTTCTGCCATTCCTCGCGCTCCTCGGGGGAAAAAAGCTGGCACTGATCTTCTAAGGACTGCAAGCTTGGCTTGAAACTCACAGAGAAGCCAAGGCAGAGCTTGGAGAAGTCACCCACCTTCTGCCTGGGGCTTTGGGCTGAGCTCTGGCAGTGGTGCTGGTTACCATGAAGCACAAGTTCAGCCCTCGAGTTAGAGCCGCTTTAGGAACCACAATCCAGCCAATCCTAGAGAAGTCTACTTCAGCCAGATCGCATTCCCGGATCCCTAGTTCTGCCCCAGGCCAAGGACTACTTATAACATCTCAGGCTGGTATGTGTCAGAGCTGACAGGCTGAAGGCCCCTTCAGAAGGGGCACCATGGAGGGTGGGTTTAGCCTGAACAGAAGAAAGCCCCACTGTTTCTTCACAAAACTGCCACCACGACTGCGAGGGGACAGTGCAGGAAGACCGCTATGTTGACCTTCAGTTCGAAAAGCCTGATGATCTTGGTGAAGTTCCACACGTGTGCACGCACCTACCCAAACAGGGAAAACTCACTAAAGCCAGGAAATGCCAAAGGTGTCATTAACCCTTCGAACGAAGCGGTGTTATCAGGGGCCAGCGGCCATTCTTACAGCGGTACACCTACAACACGGAACGAGTGGCTCTGACTGACTGCTCTCAGCTTTTCCATATTTTATAAAATTCAATATCTGAGTATTTTCACAACATCGGGAATCTGACTTTGAAGGGGTTTTTCTTCGTGTCTGCTCACGGGCTTTATATGAATGCATGACATTATCTCAATCTGTCAAACAAGAAATTCCCATAGTTGACAGATCGAGTGCAAACACAGTCCTGTGAGGCAGATAGCACAGGACATCGACCCAATTAAAACAGATAGAGCACTGCAACAAACAGGAGTTACCAGGTCAGGCCGCTGCTACACGAAGCAATGTCTACTGTCATCTTTTATTTTTAATTAACTGATGCTTCAGACACTGATGAGCTTGTGACAGAAGGTACCAGTGTGAAGACCCTGTACAGGACCATTCATGTTCTAAATGCCTTAAAGACGAACGAGCTCTGCATGTCCCACTATTGCAGAGCCAGGTGTGCTTCCATATTGTAAAAGTTCAGCCAAGCA
The DNA here is from genome assembly GCF_000710305.1 of Buceros rhinoceros silvestris. Taxonomy (NCBI): domain Eukaryota; kingdom Metazoa; phylum Chordata; class Aves; order Bucerotiformes; family Bucerotidae; genus Buceros; species Buceros rhinoceros. The sequence goes on from NW_010396090.1 coordinate 4,203, forward strand.
GAAGTGAGGCAGCTCCAGACCTTCCCGAACAGCCCTCATTAGCCCCTCGAGATATAATCTCAATGATCAAACACTATCTCATCTACAGATCCCTGCTCCAGTGTGCAAAGCAGGTAACGCCGCTTCACGAACCTGCGTTCATGTCTTCTAGAGGGGAACCCCTCCAGTTGATAAGAATTTATTTTGACCACAGACTCTTAACACTGTTTTAAGCATGAACGCCTGGCACATCTCTAACCTGACCAGCCCAGTTAAAGTAACGTGTTAATCCATTTAAATTTTTCATTTTGCTTCCAAATGCTGCAACCAGGACTTGCTCAGCAGCGTTCAAATGCTCTGGCTTGCAGCTCCTTGCTCCGCTCCTTACATCCGTTCTACCTCAAAGTGGCTGGAGCAAAAATTCTGCTAGTGACTTGACTCCCCCAGCACAAGCCTGTCCTCCACCCAGAATCTGGCAGCTATACAAAAGACAAGTTTACACCATTGTTTAATTAAAGGCTGTATCATGAATCAAATCATCGGGTAAGAAGAGATTTTATGAGCCACTTAAAGGTAGAAGTACCGGTATTAAACTTCACCACCAATGCCATTTTAATTTTTATTTAAGTTAAGCATTAAACTAAAACCCTCTGCAGCACAGCATGGTATTAGCCAACGAATGGCACTTCTCCATCTCTGGGCTCCACAATTTTGGCCCAGCCTTCTCTAAAATCACATTTATTGCAATGTTTCAGCAGTGCTGAGCTGCAGAACTCTCTAGAAGGTTGGCACACTTTAAGGGAGCAACAGCAAAGCCCAGCACAGATACAACAGGCAATGGTAAAACAGGCACGAGCACAGGAAGGTGCTCAAAGTCTTCAACGACCAGCATGTGGTCACGCGTTCTGCAGGGACAACAGCCTGACAAGCCAACAAGGGTCTCTAGACTGCTCGCTTTTCCCCTCTCTAAACGTTCTCATCACAATCTGCCGTGTCAGTGTACATCACTGCACAGACGTTTCTGAACGTCTGAAAAGGGGTGTCCTGTCTAATACACCTACCCAAGAACTCCTACTGTTCACCGAGGAGTTACAGGTATGACTCTGCGTCACAATCCACAACAAGAGAGCCTGCACCTCAGCACGCTCAGCTGCCAGTTTTCGTCGTCACTACCGTTGGATTATCGATTGAGTGAAGAGAAGATCTGGTATTTTTCACCCCTGCACGCAACAAGAGCACCAATCTCTACACTTACTCATTAGAAATCTGCTGCTTTCAAACAACACCCTATTTGATCCCGTAACAAATGGCAGCCTAGGCTGAAACCAACGTTCCGTTGTGCTGGATGTTGTTAGCACTTTGATGACAACTGTGTAGTAAGGATGTTGTGCACAAATGGACCACGTCATTAAAAAGCAAAGCTTTTAATACATTTCTTTGAGAGCCAAACGTAACTAATCACTTACAACAAATAAAGAAATATCTTGTTTACCAAAGAGAAGTTTGGTGAAAGAAAAATCATTCTTACCTCCAAGTAGCTCTTTATTTATATTTTTTTCAGTTTTGGAGGGGAAAAATCACCCTCCTGAAACTATAATGAGAGCATCCTCAATAGATAATTTGGACAGTCTTAGCAGCTACTCTCTCCTCTGCCTTAATCTCACCTAACCCAGGAGGCTCTTCTCTAGCCTCCAAGGTTTATTAGTGCTCCTCAGTGCAGTCTCAGCCTAAATGGAAATCAGCAGAATGCTTCCAATGCAACGGACACGCTTCGCAAGTCCTCCAGCTATTTTCCGATTCTTAACCTTTATTTAAATATACTTCAGCGTAACATCATTGGGACTTCCAGAACTGCTGCAGCTACGCTGTACAAGGGCCTACCTTGGCATTTTTTCAAATGATTTGACAAGAAGCACATCTACAAATATTATCTTCTTTTTTTTTAACAAGTATTTGATTATTCTTAATCACTAGCAGCAAGAAAATTAATGAAGTAGCTTATATCTCCCCCCAAACCCTACCAACATCCAAACCAGCATTAAAACTGTGATCTATTGACCTGCCTCAGAACATAAAGGGATAAAAATTAAAAAGGGATGCGTGCTTGATCTGACACTTTTCCTTTTCAATTATAATGTATTTCAGTAATTAACTGCATTCAGTGGTCAGGAAGGGGAATTTGCCAACATATTAATCCTTACACAAGATTGCTGAAGAGCTATTAAGCCTGTGGGACACTGTCAAAAGCTTATTCCTTCACCGCATATCTGCTCAACTTCCCTCTAACAGTATCATTCCACTGTGACAGCAGAAGAACCACCACTTACGCTGCTGATTCCGCTTGTCACTGGCGTTTTTCAGAGGAAGGCACACAGGACAGTCGTGCCGAGTACAATTCTTCCAGTGGGAGATGATTTGTCTTGAAGATGCGCAGTGAGCAACTGTAACAAGGAAGAGCAATAGAATTAAGGTCACTCCTTGGTTAATTGGTTTTGAATTAACTCATTTTTTAGAGCAACTCTATTCTTTCTCCTTTACAAGCAACACTGTACGTGGAACTAAACAGCTTTTGGGGACCCGCAGACATGCCGTAACACAGGAAGGAAACCAGTACTAAAATCTGCGCCAAAGCCATGGTGGATATCTCACCCTCTTTACACACAGAGGCGATAATATAAGACACTTACAAGGCTACATTGGTACTATCTCGCTTCTAAAGGGCAAGCAGTGCATTCTGCTTCCTGAACTGACAACCGGGGAGGGATCAGAAACGGAAACCAGGCAAAGGCAGCGAGAAAGCGAGCAGCCGCTGAATGACAGAACCAGTTTTGGCACTCATTTGCGCCAGGTCTAGGGATCCTCGTGACAAGACAAGACACACCACTGACAAACACACAAGAAATCTTACACAGCTCACTTGCAAGAGCAGCTTCAGCAACGTGTGCTCACCTTGACAGGCCTTCCCAGCCTGACAGTGCGTCATGTGGTTGAGGACGTTCTTCATGGTTCGGCAGTGCGGGAGGGCACAGGCCCGCACCTCTCCGTTGGCTTGCTCGCGCCTCTGACATTTGTGAGCGTGAAGCAGCAAAACCAACTGCTGCTGGATCAGTTTGCGCTTCTCCGGATCTGCCGTGGGTCCGGTCGCCATCGCCTGCGTCGGTACGATCCCCACTTGTTGGACTTGGGTTTGCATCTGGGACTGAGAGAACAGAGTTTAGCATTGCGTTTGCACGTCTCAATTCGGATCTTAATCCTGTATAATAATTTGGGTGTCTGAGGACTATTCCCCAAGCATTCTGCTAGGACTGGCGACAAGGATTCTTTTGCCAGTCTCTGCGGCATTCTCAAACATTTCTAGCCTAACTTTGGAGCAACAAAAAAATCTATGGAGAGGTTTCTCTGTTCAGACATTTACAAGTAATAGTTTAAGCAATAAGCCATCCAAAATCTGTTCACCAGACCGATCAGAATGAGCTCTTACCACACCTGGAGGTGGAATTCACCTGTTTAGTATAATATTTTAGTATTATAGGTTTTACACACTTCAGTCCTAGTTCCGTGTCCCCAAAGACAGAGGAGTCAAACGGGAGAAGACAGCAAAAATTCTGTGACTGCCTGTTTCAGCAGAAGGTAGGACCGATTTTCCGGGCCAAGACCTGCCCTCCCCACAAGTGAGTGTTGACGCTCTTTCACAGAGAAAGGTCCAAGGTAAGCGCATAAAGCGTTCTCCCAGAAAGGGCCACTGAACCTGGACTGCACTACGTTACGAGAGTTAACTACCGGGTGATGCAGGGTTCGATCAGTGTTCCATTTCCAGCATCCCTTGGTTGTGGACACGCTCCGGTACCAGTGCCCGAGCGCTGCCTGACAGCGCCTGCGTACCACAGCGAGCTGCGGTCTAACACACCCTTCCGAACAGCACAGAAGAGAAATCGCTTCCTTGGGTCATTTCTTCAGCACAGGTTTAGAAGCTTTTCTACCACCTTCTTGAACATTTGAAGGACAACAAATGTAGAAACTTTATTTTTAAAATTGAACACATCCAGAGCCTGCAGCGACTCCACTAACATCAGCAGATGTGGGACAACGAAAGTGCTTAAATCTCTGTGATTTGCAGCCTGAATTCATCTCACGGACAATCGCTAAACTATCCCAAGAACCATTTTGATGATGCACTGTAAAAACAGGTTACCACAGAACAGCTCACCAACTTCCCAGTTACCTAAAGAAAATCAGCCCTTAAACCCACTTATAAATAGAATATAGGAAGAACAGGATTATACTGGAGGGTAACAGAAGAAATAAATAGTTCAGTGCTGTCTAGAGTGCCTGACCAAACCCTGATTACTACATTTAATGGAAATCGTTAAAATAGGTCTTAAGCAAAGAGGAGTTGCTGCATCTGTTTGTCTTGAGCTTGCAAGAAAAAGAGCAATAGAAGAAAAGACAGAGAAGGAAACCCATCCCTTATGCTCCCAGTGCATGCAGCTAAAATTAAGTCTCCCACTTCTCCTGTGAACAAATCCATGAGAGCAGACAGGTTTTGCTGAAACAATTCCTGGGTCACAAATAGGAAACAATTAGTTCAGCCAATCTGCAGAAAAATACAGAGACCATGCCAAAGAAAATCTTGTTGGAAGCGATGTTTTCATCCCAGTCAAAGAATTGTTTCCCAAGCCAAAGTTCTCCTTTCGTTACCACCCTTCCAGTTAACAGACGTGACTACAGCACAGATGCCCTGACCCAAAAGGATTTCTTGACCACGGAGTAACAAACCAGCAGTGCTGTGGAGTACCGGCAGTTGGAAGAATGAGCAGCCTCGGTCCAGACGAGTGTCTGTAGGTGGGCACAAGGAAGGACCTCAGTACTGCCTCAGCTCTACAGAGTTACCTTGGTCACTATTTCAACCTTGAAAAGCCCCAAACCTGCGAACGTAACAAACGCTCTTTCCACCATCTATCTTACTTTCAGGACTGCTGACTGCCTGAGGAAGTTGATCTCTTCCCTGTTTGTTTGTTCTCTAAGAACAGTGGTCTGCAGGACCAGTTTGAGATACGCTGGCGTGCTGCAGTCACGCTAAGGTGTGTAAATCCTCTGTCAACCACAGAAATCGTTCCACCCCAGAACGAGCGGGAGGCTTCATGCTGCTACACCTGAATGACTAACTATTTTCTTGATAAAGTAGGAAATTCAGACGCTCTGCTCCCACAACTAAAATAAATGCTTCAATGGCAAGATACACAATGTCAAGAGGATCGTTCTGCTTCTCTCACTACTCTGCTGAGCTCCACCATCGACAGAACAAACCGAACTGAACAACCCAGGAAGCACTGGTCCGTCACAAAACTGCAACGGGAGCTCAAGCAGCAGCTGTCTGATGGCATCAAGGAAGGAGGCGTTTCTCGGTGCAGCCACTTCATGACCTCATCTCTCTCCAGGGACTACCAGAGTGACACAGAACCAGTTCACACTTCTTGCAGTTCACCCTGATATTCTTCGTGTGGATGGTGGTTTCTCTGGTTCCACCAGGTACTGTGAGCACGCACAGTCTGATCAGCCTGGTGCTATCCCCACAGGAAAAATCTTTCTGACACCAGGAATCTGAAGGTCTGCTTTGGCTCAGCAAGTCCCTGCACAACAGAACAGGCTGACACGAGTGGAAGTACTAGAGGCACAAGGGCTTGCATTTGTGCCCAACTACCCTACAGCGCTGTTTTCTCACCCAAGGAGCAGAAGGAATCAGAATCCAAGTCTGTACAGTGGCAGAAGACTTCAGATCGGGGGAAAAAAGGCTTCCTGAACTGGACACAGCCTCAGAAGGTGGTTGTGCTCTCTGGAGAGAGACCGACTTGAGTGGCAAGAAATTGTTAGCCTGTTCATAGAGCAATCTGAGAGCTTGCAGTGCAGCTACCATCGAGAGAAAGGGAGGGGGACACCCTCAGCTCCCGCATACAAAGCCAACATGATGCGCGATCTTAACACGAAGTGTTTGTCTAGAGCCCAAGTTTTACTTCAAAGCTTTGACACTGACATGGCTACAGGCAGAGTTTTCACGTCAAGAGCAAAGAGAACTATTTTTGTCTTCTGACTTCCACTTACTTCTACAGAGTCTAACTTCCCCCTCTGAAACTGGTACTGGGGAGTGAGCATCACGAGCTCACGGCAACCACGAAAGGCGAGAAGGCTCCTATGGTCATTCTATAGCAGGAACTTGAATAGTTGGTCCTCCAGAGTTTCCTCAATACACTTGGCTTTTAACTGCCAGAAGTTTTCTTTCCAAACTAGCAAGCGTGTCAGTATTATGCAGTGGATTCTGCTGGGAACCAAGGCAGGACCAGCATCTTTCCTAAGGATACACTTCTGGAGTTTTATCTCCTCATCTTTGTAAGCTTTCTGACAGTAAATGACAAGAAACACATAACGAAGAAGTGTTCCAAAGCAACAAGAAGGAGCAGAGCTTGATACGGGAATCTGCAGGCAGAGCCCAGCTCTCACTTCCAGGCACGAAGTGACCACAATTTAAAGAGAGGTTTATACAGAATTTACTGGGTGATAAAACAGACTGAGGAATGGTCGCAACTAAAGATGCCAGTCTGTGGGTAGGAGACAAATGAGAAGGTCCAAGAGGAGGAAAGCCAGGCGGTCTGAGTGCCAGCGATGGAGAACTTCACCTCAACTGCTGGAACAGAGGAGGAAATGGCAAGGGCTATTTTCCACCACATACATACAGGTATGGAGGACAGGAGAGCTGAGGAAAGAGCAGATCCTTTTTTGCAGCTTGCTTTGGCCATCCCGGCACCATTATTTATGGATGGTGCAAAAATTAACACGTACTGCTCTGAGTGGTGAAGCACGCTCCCAGGATGAACTCCTGCACCAGGACAGAACAGAGCTGCCTGCTTTGCTCCCAGCCTAACAATACAGTTTCTCTGGCACCGGACACTATCTGTTAGATTTGTTTCTGGGTTACTAAGGTCTTTTCCGTTAAATGACCATTGCTAACCAACACAGACAAGAGCTTTTCCCAGATGTTTGCCAGGCTGCTGTGCTGCTTCAAATCAGGTGGGATTTTCTCGAGGAAGAGGAGTGAGCGTGCCTGGGGAGGAGAAACTGTCAGAGTGCAGGCCAGGGCAAGGAGCAGGCCCACCAGAGACTGGGAGACTGCTGAGGAGAGCAGCAAGTGGGAACACAGCGTGCCTCTGGGGCAACAGTCAGACCTCTCCTGCACTGAAAGAGAGGACCGAGTTTTCCGCAAGAGAGGGGGGGAAAAAAGAAAAAGATCACTGGAAGGTTAAGAAATCAAGCTTCCCTTGCTGTAAGGATACAACCGGGATTTTTCATAAAGCCTTTTATTTCTGGTCTCTAGAATAAAATATGAGTTGTCTATTTTAAGTAGCTGTGGTTCTAATTTTTCTCATTAACCCCGGCCTCCCAGTTTAAAAGCTTTCTTCCTCTCTCGGAGCTGCGCAGGAAGGCCCACCTAAGACATTGCCATCTCCCAGTCACGGTTTTCCTCTCTTCTGATCAAATCTGGTAATAAAGGAACCCAGAGGCCATAAAAAAGTTTAATGAGAGATCGGGAAAAAATGCAAGAGAGGATGTGCTGCTCCAATTCTCAGTCAAAAGATCCGGGAAGAAATTATTTCCTTTGCTTCCAAAAACTAATATTCTCTCAACTCCATCTGCTGGTCAGAAGGATAACTGTGAAAGCAGGCTGGTGTCTGGAAGCCAAACTTCATGCACTGCGCTCCTAACCCATGCAGAAATACTCGATTTACTGGTAGGTCCACAAAGCACCCACCCATCCTCAGCCTCGCAGTACAGAGCATGCAGACACCGCAAAGCTTCAGCGACTTGGACGGTTCCCCCCACTGACAGCACATCCTGGGGTGCGGGTAGTCCCCGAACAAGAGGCTCCTGCCTTGCACCCAGGCTGCACAGCGAGCACAGCTCACTTCCACAGCGCAGAGACTGCGTGATCTCGCTGCAGCAGAGCACTGCCAGCCCTGCATCCAACAATTCTGGCGACGCCGAATCTCAACAGCGGGGCACCAGAACTTCCACCAGTGAGGGAAGCACCGTCTTTGTTTCCGTAACGAGCCATTCACTCAAGAAGTCGAGCTGCCCTTCTGTAAGGAAAACTGACTGTGTTCTGTAACAGTCACACACACCAACAGCTAATTTGGATCCACCAGATAAAAAAATCAATCCATCTAGCCGGCACTGAAAATTAATACCTTAATGCTAATCTTTTAATCACTTTAATACCATAAGGTTTGTTACTTCTTTCCTAATTAAAGAGACGAAACCAAATGTGCCTCTCGGGTCTAGCGTAAGGTCATGCTTGGAACAGGGCTGGGAGCTGTGACGAACTAATGCTACCTTTGGGAGCCGAGGGGCAAGAGAGCCTGGTGCTTTTAGGAGAGTTGTAGCCTGAATGTGGATTAAAAAAAAAAAAACCAAACACTGCCACCCCTGGGAAACTGGTTGGTGCTTGGGACAGGGCTGCCACATACAATGATGTTTGAATAATATGGGTTCAACACCCTTCTCTTCGCTTTACTTTTGTAGCGCACGTCTAAGGGTACAGAGAAAGGCAAAAGACAAGAAGGAGTATCTAAAAAATGCCTTGCTTTGCAGGACCAAGGGGTCTTGAGACAATGGCTGCACCTTCCTACTTCCTCTCGTGTAGATAGTGGTAACAGAGGTGACGAGCATCGTGCTGGAATCTGGTTTCTGGCCTTAGACACACCACATATTACCACTGCTCTGATTCACATGGGTTTCTCTCACATGGTATCGTACTTTTGGGGCCCTTTAAGACAAGGATAGTAGAGAGGGCTTGTTTAGTAAGGAACGTGGCTCCAACCATCTCAAACAAAGCCCTGGAGGTCCTTTTTGAAAGATGTGGTTGGTCCTTCCCTTGCTGTAGGAGGAGCAGGCTGAGCTGATCCTCCACAGGTTCATTTCTGACTGACGCCAACGTAAGGCTGTGCCCTCTCCCACTTCACATCAAATCCAACCGCCATCCCCGGGGTCCTAAAGCATCACGGACACAGCGAAAGCACTGCAGCAAGACAGCACGGCGTAACAGCTCAGATACCATAGCGCTGCTCCGGGGAGCTCCTCTGTCACGAGCAACTTTTCACAAGTGCCACTTGGGTCATACTTTGAGTTGCCCGACGAAAGACAGAGACATCACTTCCATGCATTCTGGGAGCACACATCTAAGTGACGTGACCGTTATTCCACCCGTAGATAATGTCTTATCACCCAAAGTGACGAAGGCCTCAGCTGGCCAGGGCCTACAAACCTCACGTTCAGAGCCGGCGGGTTTGTCCAGTCTCACTCTCTTTGTGCCTTTCAGCCTCGTGTTTAAAACCGGGGCGACACACCTTTATCTCAGAGAGGCGCTGTGAAAATTAACTAAGCCAGGGCACACGCCTGCTCTGGTGACAGCTGCCACGGACCACACCGCTTGGGAAACTGCGTCGGAGAGGAATGTGGTACTGCATACAGTCAAAAGGCCCACGGCTGCACACTGAGCAGCACAAACACCACTAAATGGTGACTAGATGCTCTTTCAGAGGGCACCGCTCTGTACGTATTGTACGCCGAAGAAAGCCAAGTCCCTGCGGAAGGAATAGCATATGGCCGGGTCTGTACTATTACCAAACAATTACACTGCCGTACCCACCGCTGCCGAGAAAAGGTTGAAATTTAACAAGTCTGACATTTCCTTTTATTTTCTTGGCTTTGCAATAAAATAACGTTTAGATGGAAACTTCAGGTGTTACAGATGGCAGTTCCACTGCATCAGAGCGGCAATCAACCCCCCCGCAGCACGGGATCCACATGCCGGGCTGAGAGCCTTTGGCTCGACGGTAGAGGTGTCTGTCAGCCAAAACAGCCATTACCACCCGTATGGGCTCGAGGGAGAAAAAGGTACATTGGACATACCAAGCTTTTGACCCCAGAGAGACAAAGAAAGATGGTTTTCACTGTTCTCTCAGAAGACAACCGGTATTTGGCATTTTAAAGAAATTGCGAATTGTGGTGCTGGGAAGGTAAGTTTCTGTTACCTTCCTCTGTCTCTTGGACAAGAGGAGAGAAAGGAAACAGAGTTTTTCTCTCACTTCCTTCCCCACCACTAGACAGGCCTTGATGGCAAAAGGCTTTTTTACTCCAGCTGAACATCTGCTGTTTCATCCTATACTAGTAAGAGAGTACATCAAGATTTAGGCTTCCCCAAACCTGACATTCAAATGAGGACAAAATTAGGCTTCAGAATCACCCAGTCCCTGAGACGGATACAGCACTTCGAGCAGACTTGCAGGTTCTCTGCAGAATCAGGGAAATAATTAATTTGCTTTACACCTGATCCAAACTTCAGTTATTTTAAAACCATAATTATCACAGCCACGCAGCAAACTGTCTTAAAATATTCCACGTGAGCGCAAGTCGTGTTCTGAACATGGCCTTGACACCAGGCACTAGCTCCTTTCCATAACCATAACCAGCAAATGACATGATATTAGCAAAGATTTCAGTGTAACTAAAGGAAAATTAGAAAGCGGTCCTGAAAATCAGGTGAAAAGAGGAACTTTATTACCGTTCCCTCTCACACACAGCCTTATTAGTGACAGGCAGGTAGCAAACTCCCCGATGGAAGGACAAGCATTGCTTGCGCCAAAAAATAGCTGGTCTTCTCGTCAATTTTAAAAATAAGCAATTTGCATCTTATGGAAGGTTTTACAAGTTTCTATAGTAACTGCTATCATGTATAAGAATATAAAATGCAACAAGCCGGAGTTTCCATAGAAACGACACAAGCAGTTTGATTAATACGCAAACACACTGAGACAAATCGGAATATTTAATTTCACTTTATAAAGAAAACTTCAGTGAACAGAATACTACAAACTTGGGCAAGGTACCCTCAGAAGAACTCCTCGGCTAAGTTCTGAGCTGCGAGCCATGCACCGCAGAAACTGAGCAGCATGTGGTGTGCTTCCTGTTCTGGCTTCAGAGGACATGAAAGGTACTATTTAGTTTCAGGAAGCTGATGCTGTATCCACCACGTTCTAATGGATTTAGGAATCTGAACCTACAAACAGCGCTTAGAGGAGACGTTTTCATTTGGTTTGGAACTGAATGTACCAAATTAGATGAAAGGATGTAACATCGTTCTTATAACAAACCACTGGGATTGCGTGGAGTTAAACTGCCACGTAAAAGCGCACACAAACTTTCTACACACGCTGCAGAGCGGTAGCGAGGAACCCCGGGGCAGCTCTGATGTTTAAATGACCATGGAGAAGTTGCCCGTTACGGCAGCAGAAGCCGTATCACCCGGAATTCAGCATGCACTATGGAGACACGTCGGCCAAGGGGAGCAGATCCAACTCACCATATTTGGCACACTGGTGACAGGAGTACTCTTGATGTCGGCAGGAAAGGCAGACAGACTATTTGCCATGCCCGGCTTGTTCGGTAACTGAGGATTCACTCCCGTAGCTCCCATCTGCTGCCCTCCAGTTTGACTGAAGGGCTGCCCAAAGGGACTAGTGTTACCTGTCATTCCCATCTGGAAAAGAATGAATGAAATGATTACCATTTCCTTGATTCCAAAATGACATTAAGAGAAACAAAACACAGTCAAATATCCATCTCAGCATTCACAGAGACCAAGTTGCATTTAAAGTTGCTCAACATTAAATTCTCCATTTCACAGCTTCAATCAAATTTAAAATTTTAAAAACCATTTTACACAACTGTGTGTGTCTGAGGTCTCGCAATTCAACTTACAAAATCACTGTGCCAATGCAAAGGAGAACACACGGTTATCCTTCCCAACCTGCACGGACAGAAACGATTTTCCCGACACTTCTGAAAACCAAACCAGAGCCAAATCCTGTAATACTTTGTGCATTCTGGGCCCAAAGCACAACTCGGGACACACGCTGGATGGGAAGGGATGGGAATGTGTAGAGGCATCCAGGAAATGCTTATCTACCTATGCTTGGTACTCCAGGAAAAATCCCTGAGCCAAAGGACGTCTCTGAGAGGCTGACACCCCTGATGAGTGACACCCCCAAACCTCCCGAAGCGCAAACACAATGCCCCGGAACGAGCCAAGAGAAGGCTGTCTGTCCCGAGAGCCACTCTGCCTGAAGAACAGGCTCCCAAGAGGAGCGGTGAAATCTCCCTTGCCTGCGCCAGTTAAAACTACACTGCACAAAAGGTCCTGAAAAGACAGTTTAGCAGGGATTTACTTCTTTCAAAGAGGCTGATGAAGACTAGGACCCTCCTTCCCTCCTCCAGCTAAAGAGGAAATAAAAGTTGACAGACAATGTTTGTGCTCCCCCTGCCCCACACCGGGAAGATTTCTAGACAGCTTTATCACCTGTCACAATGTCTCAGATATAAATTCAACCCCTCAGCGAGCTTTTATTTGAAATACTAAATCCTATTTTCCTCCTCCTTTGACCTCTCCAGCTCTTCCTTACACAACCCACAGGTTTTCCATGGTCCCGGTCTTTTCCCTTCCCTTCCCAGCAGGGACTCGGGAGGACTAGTCCCGTGGCTGGAAGAGCGACCCCACACATGGGCTTACCAGCGTAACAGCCTCGGAATAAGGAATTGCTCAGGTGTTGCTCTCTCGTGCTTACAGGAATCGGCCTGAACAACCAGTTGATGAAGCACCGGTAAGAACAATAATTTGTGTTGGAGCAGAGTCCAATAAACGCAGTCCGGCTGCGCCTCGTCCTCCTTATCAGTGTACTTTGTACACCTGGGTTTCAGACAGCTGGCCCAGCCGCGCTCCAAGCGGCTTTACGTGAGGAAATACTCCCTTAACCTGCATCCTGCAGAGATTCTGTATTTCTCTGTTTTGTAGGGCTCTACGTTCAAAGAAATTAGGGTTTTTAATTCTTATTTATTACAACATGGATTTCGGCAGCTCATCTCTGAAGAATTAATAGTGAAGTCATGAATACCCTTACCCACTCATCTTAACCCACTATTTCAGACAAGGCGTGAGGAAGGATCATCTGGTATCTGCAGCTATTCCTTAAAGCTACGATGGTCTATCAGATTAACAGTGAAGAAAAAGCTCGGTGCAGACAATGAAGCTGCCCAACACTGGTGTGCTGAGCTCACACCGCATCCTGTTACAAGCCTCTGGCAGAATCTTAAACGCGGCTGAATTGTCGAAAAGCAGAGGAGGGATCTTCTCTCGGCAGTGAGAACGCTAAGCAGATTTTACACCAGATCCGAGTTCTTGCTCCAAAAGGAACAGAGAGGTGTTCTTCACCTCATTTCTTCACCAGGAAAGATTAAGTTTTTTTTTAATGAAACGAAAAATGTTTAAAAAAAGATTTTTAGGGAAAATATTACAGCTTTCAAATCTTCCAAACAATATAACGAGGATAATTTTTCCTCTCCTAGGTGGTCATTAAGTAACAGATACTTGACTGCAGTTTAAGAATTGCCTTGCTGCTCTCTGAAACCACGCTGGAAGCAGAGTAGCTTCCACGTGAAACCCTCCACTTTTTTAAACCTGTTCTCCGCCACACAGTGTTTCAGTGCCTAGAGCAGTGCTCCGGTGAGTGAAAGGAACCTAAGGCCGAAGAGTTAGCCCAGTCTACAACTTTAAACAAAAATAGCAGACAGTTTGATAACGCTGTAAAACATTAGACATGCCCTTTAACCCGCATTTCATTTTTGTAACTTACTGCCACTCCAACACACTGCCAGAGACTTTGTTTTGTTTGAAGTTCCTCTTTAAAGAAATAAAATTAAAATAGACATTTGGAAAGGTGGGAGACCTCTCCTTCCTGTGCAGTAATCCCCGCAGTGAAAGTGGAGACAGAAGTCAGGAGGGACTATACACAGGACGAGTTTATTAAAGCTCACCGGTGTTTGTAGTTCCAGGGGGCTTTAAGCTCCGTTTTGCCCCAGAGGAGTTAATCTTATTAACAGGACTGTGATTTCCAGAGACCTGAAGTGCACAACACACCACGAGAACTGCTCTAATGAACTCTTGCCTATTTATAACAGTTTTCAACCCAGGCTGGGACTGACGAGGAGTTTTAGCAGCAGAACAACCTGCTGCCAAACGGCATTAAGGTAACGGCCTTTCAGAGCTGTCACCGGTACGGCGAGCAGCAGCTTGGCAAGGACTCCAGCAGCAACCACCTCCAGCGAGCGCAGGCAGGTGGGGACTCCAGCAAAGCGAACTACTGGCAGCTCCTCACCGGTGGGAAGGCAGCGAATAGGAGGGGGAAGAAAAGGAAGAGTCTGGGGGATCCCCTGCGTATCAGACACGGAGAGACGTCCTAATGTGTACGGCATTACCTGGCATTTCCTGGTGAATTATCTGAATGCTGAGATTGGGCGACCTTCTGTGAAACTTCATCTAAACCACTGCTAATTGGGATGTCAAAACTATGGGCAAATATACCCAGATGACCGAGCCTGCACCAGTGAAGATTTCACACTGCTTATTCCTTCTGCAAACGAACTGGCAGCTCCAAAGCAAGCGCGTCGAAGGCTCAAACGCTGCGGCTCCTGCTGCTGCCCCCAGGTTTTTTCCTGTGTGAAATGTGGGGGCAGGTGGGGGAAGGCAGGAACTCAGAAGACCTTTGGTTTTAGGTTTTTGAAACAGAACTCTGATCCCAAATTAGGTAGATCAAGGGAATATTACTAGGTAATTACAAGCCATCAAAGAAGATACACCATCAAGAAGATGGGGCTTAGCAAGCTGGTAAGAACAGTCCTTTTCATGTGGGACTCTGCACCATCACAGAGAGTTGTATTTTGCTTAAAGTTTGTTAAAGTTACTTTCCTGAAAGGAACAAAAGCAAAAAGCAATCCACCACGAGTTGTTTCTTTTTCCTCCTGCAAGAACAGGCACGGGCGCGTACCACAGGGCTACTCAGGCCTCCACGTGCCAGCGCTGTAGCCCGTGCGTTCCCACTCCATCATAAGCAGAAAGCTTCCCTCTGAAAACCTGGGTTACACTGCAGCTCACTCCCACTTTCTTCTAAGATTAAGGACGTTCCCTCCCTTCTCTTCCTCTCTACCAGTTAATTCAACTGTCAGTTCATCTCCTTTCTCCATGGGACGCAACCACCGCTTTCTGCAGGCCACGCTCTCCGTGCTCCGTCCCGAGGCGACTCAGCCCACCCCATCTCATCCTCTGGCAACTCACAGTTTATACGCACGTTTCTGTGGTACCATTTTTTGCAACTCTTACTTCTTGCCTGGATCTTTGCGGTCACAACTGCAATGACTTCTGATGGAGCCAAGCAGACACTTTCACCAGCACGGTGTTTTCTAGGCTGCACTGGGGGAGATGCAAGAGACCTATAACCCACCCCAGCACAGGACTGCAAGTCAAGGCTAGAATTGCCTTCAGAATTAACATGATTAATTAAAACACGTTATTCCTACTCTAAAACAGTTATTCTCAGAAATATGGTAATGCTTCTCTCCCTTAATGGAAAAGATGAATTTCACTTAATAATTCTGCTATCCCAGAAAGACAAGCAGATTCTGTTCCCTTTTTTATCGCTATGGCAACTCTCTAAGATCCTGGAATCTATTACTGAGTAAGGGCAGGAACCAGAGTATCTCACTCTCCTCTCACAAGCCAGGGAATGTACAAACCCCCACACTGAAATAAGAAAAACCTACATCCTTTGTTTAGCTGACTGGGACCACTCAGGACAGCTGGCACTGCAACGCTCTGAGCAGCAGGTGGAGGAGATACTTCTCTTTGGTTTGCTTTTCAGTTTTTTTCAGAGCAATTCAACTTCCTCTGGTTCCTGGAGTTTCACAGATACTACAGACCAAGTCTGTGACCAAATCTGAATACCTCATCTGATGGTGCAACTCAGAGTTGGTTGAACAGAAATGAGCAGCTCACCAACCTGATTTAAACGACACCTTAGGACAGACGGGATCTCCATGCTCTGCCATTTCTTCTGTTCTCAAAGCTTACCCTCTTCCTCCCTTCTCTACCACTGCTGACATATCACAGTGCTTCCTCTAGCCCAGCCCTCCCTCTCTTTGCGCCGAAGCGCGTACTTGTAAATAAATTCTGTCCTTTCCTCCTGCTCTAAGGTTTTGTTAACAGCGTTCTCCCATTCAAGCAGTCAGTTACTTCATTACCACACACTCCTCTGAGGCTCCCGAGACAGGCAACCAATACAACACTCTGCAAAATCTGTTATAAGCACGTAGTTCCCTACTCAAGCCCTTTCCTAGCCTCCCCTCCAACATGCTGGCGTAAGCCACAGGTCTGCTCCCTGCTACCCCTTTTCCTTTGGGAAACTCTGCTCTCCTGTGTTGCCCCAACCCCCCTTTCACTCCAGGGTTTCCAAACTTAAAAGGACAGCCCGAGTTCACTACCAGTTTTCCTCCAACAAAAACCATCGTTCACAGGCACATGCTGAGGAGCAGCATCTACCTCTAGCACTCCTGGGTTTGTATCTTGCATAACCACTGCCTACATAAAGTTAATGCTAGAGTTTTAATGCTATATTTTTTTTTTAGATTAGTTGGTCCAGACAGATTAGTCCAGCAAAAAGCCTGCAGCCTCATCCCTAAGCTAAACGTTGATTTTCATCAAATTCTGAAGCATTGACTCTTCTGTACAAAAATGATGGTTATTCTGGCCAAGTATTTAAAACCAAAACCAAACGAAACAATCCTATCAGATGTGGACTTGCCTGACAGCAGAAACAACACTGAAAGGTTGATGGGAGAATCAAAGAACTCAAGGCAGTGTGGGTTCAGTGGAAAACAAACCTGGCTGAAGTAATCTGATCATGATCCAATCCCGTAAACTAAAAATAGTTATTGTTAATATTCAATTCAGTACCTGCTAGATTTTAACTGGGAAACAGTCCTAGAAAGAAAAGGAAGCAAACTGGACAAGCTTGGTGGGGCTTTGACAACTGTGAATCTGCAAAGTGCTCCAACAATGAATCCCAGCTCTCAAGGTGACAACAGGAGGTATGACAAGGACACTGGGCAGGCGTACAACGACATCTTTATGCATCTGGCTTGATGCGGATGCTACTGTGAAGACGGTGATCGTGCTGTATTAGTTCTTCAGGAATGACACAAAAATGACAGGATTCAGAGAAGCCTCGATAACGATCCAAAGGGCTAAAAACCATGGCCACAGCAGACAGTCCAACTGCCATCTAACAGCCTCATTTATGTAGCTTACTATTGGACCTTATTAATTTGCTTAACGTATGAAGGCAAGGACCAAAGTGATCCTAACACACCGATTCTGGGAATAGAAAGGTGACTACACAAATATTTTCTGTTTAGCAAAGACCCATCAACAGGTAAGAGCTGAAGCTCTCTAGCTTCACAGTAAAAATGAGAAAAGAAAAATCTTAGTGACCAAATAACCTCTGAAATTGTTGAGGTGATGTTAATCTAAGCAGTGTGCTTCTCCTGATCCACGGGAATGAATCCACAAGAGCTGTAAAGCCTATAATCAGAGATATCGGGGTAACTGTGTCATTGTCACTTTTACCTGCTTAATTCTTCATGAAACAGAACTTTAGAGAGAATGAAAGCTCCCATCTGCTTGTCTAGAGACAACAGAGAAACACGAGAAGAAAAAGTTATCTCGGGAGGCAAAAATCATGTAAGACCTTGACCAAGCCCAGAGACAGGTACCAAAGTCCAGGAAAGCAGAGGTGCAGAACAGAAGCCAAACCTGCATCAAGCTCCTGCAGCCTCCTCTGCAGCAGAGACCGCGCCAGGCGGAGCGTGGCCGAGCGCAGCTTCAGCCGACTGCTCTTCTAACACAGGCAGATCAGGGACGGGGGGACTGCGAGGCAGAACCTCAGGTATTCACTCAATCCAGCAGCAATTAAGTTGCCTCTCCAGACTGACAGCGGCTGCAGGATCACAAAACCAGGGATGCTGTTAGCCAGGTCTCCTAAGGAACCTGGGAGTAAGCGATGGCGCTGTGACAATCAGTGTTCCACCTCCTCCTCCTTCCTCAAATCAATCCTCCTCTAATTACTTTGGAGATCACTGGTCAATATGACCTGTTTTTGTTACAGGCCTCATGGATAATTAAGTTCCTAAGATTGCTGAGCGGAGAGATGGGCAGGTAGATTATGACACATAGATCAACATCTCTGTGAAGAAAAGGCACAAAGGCGCCTGCCTTTACCCCCACGCTGAGCAGCGGGCAGACGGAGCATCCAGGGCTCTCAGCGAGCCACCGCGACTGCCAGTTTTGTCCTGTCAGCACCTCAAAGATTATCTGAGGACATGGGAGAGAGCCGAAAGCACGATAGGAAGTGGCTTAGGAGACCCCTGGGGAGGGGTGTTGTGAGGAGCTACAGCCTCTGTAGTGGCAGTGTGGGGACACACAGCCAACCTGCTGGTTACGCCACTCTTAGATCTCTTCTGGCAATGGAAAACCAGGAAGGTCAGAGGTCCTTTTTCCCCCCACCCAACTGCTCCCATTCCTCTGAATCTGACAAAACAGTTGCAGGAGGATGACACAAAGCCAGCCTTTTAGTGAGCCACCAGGAGCCTTACATTATCCTGGACTTAGTCTGTGGTACGAAAGCTAAAATCAAATTAATTGTAAGCCCCAGATTAATGATTTAAACTATTTCAGAGAACAGAACATGCATCTCAATTAAGGAAAGAAGAGAGACCAGAGGCATTTTAGATATGGTCTGTTTTGATAACAGGTGAGATCCTCACAAACTAACCATAGTGTGGAAGCGCTGCATACGTGAGAGCTTGCCTGTTCAACAGGGTAAATTGCTCCCGTAAGACGTACTGGTCACTCACAACCGCCGCCTTCTAAATCCCGTGTCACAGCAAGGAAGGATATTCCTCCTGTCGCACCACTGAAACAGCCCAGTGGAAAACAACATGCCAAACAGAGCAGACAAGAGCTAGTTCCACCACCCAAAAGCCATGTCTGAACAAGGATTCAGTCTTCTGAATGCCTGAGCTGCAACTTTAGGGTTCTGCCACAAGCAGTGGCCTTGGGCTGACTGCGTGCAACCAACCCAGCCCTTCTAGAACCGTTGCTAGGCAGCATCTCACACGTGTCATCCAAACCCCCTACGACATCACCAATGTTAGGGATGTTTTTTTAGGTTATTTTAACAAGAGTAGGAATGGGAATGGAAATGGAAATTGGAAATGGAAACATGAGATGGAAATTCCTACTAGGAGCCACAGATCCAAGCAGTATCCCTGGAGTTGGGCATGAGCAGAGACGGCACACTGCTCCTGCCTCCAAGCTAGCACTGTCCTAAGGCACTCCAGGACTGGGGTGATGCAGAACTTCTCCTGTACCTGCTACACCAAGCCGTGCAAACCCATGTCCCCTTTACTCTCCTCTTTCATGGGCCTCTCCAAAACCAGGCTCTTCATAATCCATTATTGGCCTAAGCCAATAATTGGTTGTCATCAAACTACTACACCCACTTCAGACCTAAGTTTTCAACGCGCAACTCGGTAAAAAGCTCAGCATGTTGTCCTCCTTCTCTCTTCTCAACCACTGAAGTGGTTTTGCTACCAAGAAGCGTGTCACCTTGCTCGGCTTCAATAATTTTAACTTTCTTCCTTTTGATCTTTCTTATCTTTCTCTCAAGACAAGGACATCAAGCAGTCAGGGGTCTCAGATGTTGAGGAGATCCCAGCTGGAGCGTACAAAGGACTGTGAGCGCCAGAGTACATCTGTTCTAAGTAGCGGAGGAACATCAGACATTCAGACTGACAGACACCTCAGCTGATTTTACTCCTGTTAGTAGGCAACACAGAAGGGCTTTCAGAAGGCTGATTTCTGCTTTGCAGGCTGGTAGCTCAGTGAGACACAGCCCCGTGCTTTGCCACCTGCGCCACTTCACCACTGGTTCCCAGATGAGGTTCACGCACACACGAGTTCAGAGCTGCTGTGATCTAGTACCAACCACCCAGAGTCGACCGCTCCTCAGCTCCCGCGCACTACTGCCACGACTCTCCTCAGCCACCTCCTTCCGCTCAGGACAAACGGGCAGCTTTGCAGCCAGGCACACGCCAAGGACTTTGCACTTTGGACTCTTATCTCCCTCTGGTACAAGCCACAAATCTCTAACCTGAAGCAAGGTCCGCCTCACCAATTAAGGCTGGAGAAGCGTCAATGATAAGTCCATCGGGAATTGACGTTCACTTGCAAAGGGGGGATGACGGGCCTTCTTTACTATGTTGGCATCGGCTCGTAGATGTTTACTGACAAAAAAAAAGTCAGTCTCTACTAATTACCATCTCATCCTATAGTGACACCTTCCAAAAGAAAGGCACTGTGGCACTGGGAATGTATATGCCAGAGGGACAGATGGAGGAGCAAGGAAAAGATTAATCATTTTATGGCAGAAAGCCAGTGGTGTTACAAAAAAACCAAAAGTTAGTTCGGTTTTAGTGCAAGAATGGTGCAGTCTGATGATCTCAGCTGAGGCGAGAGTCCCGCACCTAAACCCATCGGCGGATCTGGCCATTTGACAAGAACACTGATGTAAAAATTCTCACTTTTAAAGCCAGCGAGTAACAAAAATACCTTCAAAAAAAGTAACATTTCCAGAGTCAGTTCTGTGAATTCAATCACCATGTGGCTAGCAGTGCGTGGAGGAACCTATCCCGTGCCGAAAAGCTCCACTCTCCTGCCTCTTCAAGCCAACTGCTATAACAAAACCCCACTGCAACAGATTCACGAAGCGTTTACAGTGTCTTGCTTTTCAGCAGCAAACTAACTCCAAGAAAAACACTCAAATGCCCAGGAAAAATTGTAGTTAGTTTGGGTTTCTTGAAGTTAAATCCCATTAAAAGGAAGCCAGGTGTTTTATTACCACTTGTAATAAGATTTGAAATCCTCATCCAAGCATTTCACAGAGGTCAGAGACAATTTAAGTATTCCAAGACTACTTGATGTACAAGCCTTTCTGCATAATTACTGAAGTACAAAAGGCAGAATTTGGTGGGAAAAGGCTCTTTACAAATGACTGGATATACAGAGAGCAAAGTCTTTAAATACATTTAACCGAAAATAAAGCTTTTCCAGGAAAAATCAACAAACTCCAATAATCACATCCTTGCAGTGCACATGTTCCTGCAGAAAGAAACCGTCTCAAATTCTGCACGAGCCTGAGCGCTCACACAACGGAATATACCCACGGAAGAATCAAAGTAATTTCCACACTGAATATCGCTGTTGTACTCGTGAATCCAAAATAAAGCTCAGAGGGCTTAGTGCGTAATGTCACCTCCGCAAATAAAAACTTCACTCTAATGGATAATTAGCCACAATTGATCAATGCATTTCAATCGCTTTAAGAGCTTCTGAGCGCCAAGCAGAAAAAGCAGCTTTCTTCAGACAAACGAGAACTATTCTTACGACGTGGGAACAGAAAGTTAACCAGAACTGCAAAATTAACTAAGATGTTTCAAAGGTTTGTTGCATCAAGAAAATGTAGTGTGGACACATACTGCAATTCAGCAATGTTTAAAAAGAGGATTTTGAAAGCCTGAAATTCAGTTAGGAAACAGGTACTTGTTTGTGTACTCACAGGCCAAAATCTTCAAGAGTTACTTCCAAAAGCAGCATCAGCATGTACTAAAACACACTTCTAGTCACATCGAAACGGGATTTTGTAACACAGCCTCTCTAATGTCCCCGTCTCCCCCAATGCCTTCACTTCATCATCATTAAGCTGAACGCAGGTTTTGAAACCAACGGCCAATCTCAACACGAAGTCCATGCTTCTTCATTTCTTTTCTGTAGCGTAGCTCTCAGCCTTTCGAAAGGCACCCAACACGCCATGCCAGTAGTGACAGATGTGTCCACCAGCGCCTCAGCCGCTCCAAGGTCCCTAGAGCCGCCTGGAGACAGCCCAGGGAAAGGAGAGCACGTCACACTCCAAAAATCTGGATTTGTAAGGAATATACTGATTTGGGAGGAAAACCAGTAGCACTATTGCAGGGATTCTTCCCCGATTATCTCCCAGGAGGCGGCCAAAGGTACACTGCCAGGCAGTCTGCCTGACAGGATATTCCAGAGGTCAGGAAAGGGCAACAGTAGCTCCACACAGTAAGAGCAACAGCAAAGGTGTTCCCAAAGTCTAATAATAAGAGGTGTTCGCTTCCTCTCCTTACAGGGTGTACTCTCCTGGAGAGCTCAGGGGAAAGGGGACAGGCTGAAGGGACAGACTGTGCTTCTAAAAGTATTATTGTTCTATTTCAATCCAGAACTGAGGGAGGGAGGAATCAGAGACAAGAAAAATTTACACTTCAGGTTACTTTAAACACATTAAAAGAAAAAAACCCTGCGATATAGTTTATGCAAACCCTCCTCTTAGCACAAATATCAGAGCCTGACATTAACAGTAACTAAAGAGAAACATAACTATACTTTACACCACTGAAGTAATTTTAAAATAACTTCAAGAACCAAGCATGCTTCTTTTGAAACACCACACTGACTTCAAGAGCTACCTTGAAACCTCCAACCTTTGCGTAGAAACATGCTCTCCCGGAAGAATTAACCAACCACACGATGCTATCCAGAGACTTCTCAGCAGGTTTTTAAACAAGGTAACACCTGATGGTCATCTTTAAACACATGCTGAACAAACCTCTCGCTGAAAGCAGCCTGCACACAGCACTACCGGACAGAGATTTTCACCCAGGACACCCAGTACCAGGCTAAGGAAGCAAACACAGCTCATTCCAAGAGTGAAATCCCGTCTTTGACTCCTGGTGTTCCTACACCTCTCCATTTCCAGGGTGCAAAGATCCCGCCCATCGAAAAGGCAGTTATTTGAGTTAGTCAATTTGCCAAAAGTTTCAAAGGGCACTTGGTTTTTGTTTGTTTTAAATCCCCCCTAAGAACAGGACACCACACAGACAGGGCATTATGCTGCAGCCACTCCAAAAACACAAAACCTTTCTGCCCTAAAGCAGCAGCATCGCTCTGAAACAGAGTGGTTTTTGTCTGATAGTTGGTGTTCCATCTGTACTTCAAAGTGTTTTTCACCAGTGGAAGCCATGCAAGAATAATCACCTTTTTTCTAAGGAAACGAACCAGCAGTATTTAGTTTCAGGTTGTAATACTGGCTGTTTTGACACATTTCTTTATGTACTTCCCACTACAGGGTTCCCACTGCAATCACAGCTCGCTGTCACATACAAATATTAAGTTTATCTTTTAAGTAAGGAGGAGTTGAGAGACCTGCTAGAAGGTCTTGTCGTCAGAAATGCTCCTGCAAAACAGTACCTATATGCATGACTGGAGTTTAGAGAGAAAACTATTACAACAAAGACATTTCCTTCTGACTGAAGTAACGAGGCACTTCGTAGCTTCTGCTCACCAACATGTAAACTGGCAGGTTTTCCTCCCTCTCAACATCTGAGTCATTTTTTACCTGTGTGTTAACAAAAACCCAACAATGAACTATGAAGAGCAGCAGGAAGATATGTGAAAACAGTCTGCAGACTAGAAAGAAATCTTTTCAGTCACGTCTGTCAGTGAGGACTTGGGAGTTTTTGTCATTTTAATAAGCCTTCTGAAACAACGCTTGAAACCTTGCTTTTCTTCTGTGGCTTTCAAAAGAACCAGTGGATCCATTAGTTTCACTTCCAAAAATCTTTTTTCAGATGCCCTGTTGAGAACAACACCTCCAACAATTCACACCGAAGCATTACAAGAAGGTAAACAGCATGGTTCAGAGTCAGTGACAAAACCCTTCAGGTCTGTGCTGGGTTACCACAGGAGAAGGTAACAGCACCATTCCACTCTGAGAAGATACCACAAACACTTCATTTTTGTCAGCTGGATGATAAGCCACAGCGAGTTAACAGAGAGGCTTTCTAACCGCCCGGGTTGGAAGCAGGAGAGGAAACCAAGCCGTGGTGAACCCGATGAAGGCTGACTGCTCCGTTTCTTGCAGCATTCACCTTGTGCGCCAGAGCCAGACCGAGCAGAGACACCTGCTTAAGCAGAAGACAGGAGCCAAGTGACTATCGCTTCAAAGATCTCGAATGACATTGTGCAACTGCAAACGAGATTTAACTCATGTACGAGAAGTAGGAAACAACTCGATTTCAGGTGCCAAAAGTCAACAGTTGTGGTAAGCCAGCTTTCTAGTCACCAAATCTCTTTGACAGATCAGAGTAAACTCATCCATGGAGGATGTCTTTGCACGTCCGCCTTTCAGAACACCACGGTGTCGCAGGTATTTTACAGCGAGTCAGTGAGCTGTGCTGTTACGTTTTTCTATATATTTATATCCTTCTTCTGCTTGTATTGTTATAAAAGCACAAAGGTCTCTTCTCCATCAAAACGCTGGTTTGGTGGTAGTTATTCGACAGAGAACCATGCAGCTACGGACAGGTCTGTACCACTATTAAGAGCCCCGTGAACCCGGGAAGCGGCACTGGTTGCAATTTGATTTGGCCTGGCTACTTGTGCTTGCCAGAGGCACGCTCTGCTCGGAGACAGTCAGCTTGTCAGCCTTGCGCTGACCACTTAGGGGAGGAGAGGCAAATTAACTGCAAGTCATGTTGAAACAATTCCGGCAGACTCGGGCAGATTGTGAGTCACCAGAGACACAAACAGCACCAGCAGTTTGCTAACACACACAGAACTGCAGAGGAACGAGCACATCTTCAGCTGACTGGATTCACAACCAGCAAGTGTAGCGAAATCTGGGACTTGGCAACATCAGCTGGAGGAGCTCTTTAAATAAATCATTTGCTTCATTTTTTCTCATCACTAATTTTCCTCACCGCAGATTCCTCTGAACACCGAGTCAAGTCACATAACTGCATTCACAATTTTAGTCTTGTGCCCAAATCCCGGCTCTTTAACGTAGTTCATTCTCTTAAATTTACTCAGGATTAATATCCAACACAAACCACCACTCAGTGAACAACAGGGAGCAAAACTCTGAACGTGCTTGTCACAGGCACACGTATTATATATACAGCCAGCCTAGAAACAACAGATAACAGAATCTAGTACTTTTATAGCTCAACAACAAAGAGACAACTGGTTATGCTCTAAAGAAGTAAATAATAAAAAGATTTTACTGTTTTCTGAAGTTCACTTCTGGAAGGAGTTCCTCCTCTGCTGCAATCTGAAACCCGCAATACGCGCTGCCATGTGGCTATTTTGACTCGAACAAGGTTGGAAACATGGACTATTCTAACAAACTAGGCCAAGAGGAAAAAATTGTTGTGAGCTCATATGAAAAACTCCACCGTAACAGATCAGGTTTTGTGCAGTTAGAAATTAGTTTGTATCTGCTACGGTTTCGATGTCAATCCTACTACTGGTACCAACATCCAGCGGGGCTTAAATACATCCATATGTACACAGGTAAGGAGAACTCATCACCTGCGCTCAGCACTTGGAGGTCTCTGTCTAAACTCACTCCCACAGGTCATCTCCTGAAATGCTGCACTGGAAGAGCTGCCAGTCAGAGCAGCTTCTCCATCAGTTCCTTCCTGCCAGGCACATTCTAGCTTGTATCAACACAAATATTTTCCTTCAGAGTTTTCAAAACATGTAGAATGAGGTTCTTTAAAATCTACAATCTTGAAAAGACATTCTACAAAAAACTGAGAGTGCTGTAATCCTCCTGACTAGGTATGAAAATAAACTACCCTTTTCTCCTGATCTCTTTATTAAGATCTGACCAAACAACTGCATCCTCTTCCAGGGTACTCAGAGCCCAACCCCATGTTGGATTAAACTGCACCTTCCAGACAGAAAACTAACCTTGAGGTAGGTTTAGGGGTTCTGTAGAGAAAAATGCTTGGAAAGGAACCCCCAGCCAGCTGCAGTTTCTGCAGGATCGTGAGCCACACACATCACCACGACTTCTTCCCGAGTTCCTGCTGCTGCGTGCCAGCACATCCTTATTGGAGTGATACGGCTCTGCAGTCACTGAAGAGAAGTCGATTCCTTCTACAGACAGTTTAAGGAGGCACCGCACCTTGCAAACCCATGAAACAGAATATGCCCAAGAGTTCCACTCATCTCAACAGGACTTTAAGTACCGATGAGGTGAATCACGGCCTGGAACTCTGAATGGTGCAAAAGGGAAGTTTGAGAACCATAAAAAAATAAACAGGAATTTCCCAAAAATCTTCTTCAGGTTTGGACGAGCGGAATGCATCTCCGCAACACACTACAGAACATCTAATTTACAGAATCACAACGTCGAGCTCTTGCCAGCCACAAGGATCTAGCGGAAGGCTTCACCTCCCGCATTTCGAAAAGATGAACCCTCACAGCACCAGGACAGTATCAGGCACAGGGCACACTTGCACTGAAGTGCTCGTTTCTGTGGAAGCAACAGACCATCTGCTCAGCTTTGCAAGTGCTTAATATGTTTGACAACCAACAATCTTAAAAAAACAATTCTAATTTCAAAAGGTCTTCTAGATGATCTGAAGATGTTTTCTGTACTTTACCAGACTTTACAAAAAAAACACGGTACATCACAAATGGACAATTCTGCGACTACTGGAAATCTCTGTCCTTTATCATCGCCACGTGATACCCGTGTGAAGAATCCTTCTCCTCTTTTAAGCAGATTTCTTACAGAACTTTGTCTCAGTCAAACGCAAACTACCCTTGTAGAGTCATCCATGTGCCATAATGCAGTTACAAACAAAACTGTTACAGGGCAGGAGTCTGGTAGTGAAGGGAGCAGAGATGCACTGAGTAGCACAGAAGAGAGTTTTCCAGATGATCTCAGCCAAGCCAAAAATCACAAAGCACGTGCTCTCAGTAAAGCTGAATATGCAAACTGCATTCACAGCCAGCGAAGAATTCAACCCCCTGATACAGTAACTTCTTGTACCTTTAATTCACAAATCCCTCTCGGGAACTACTCTACTCCTTAGCTCCAAGAACATTCTAGGCTGGCAAGAACGTGCTATATACTCCCAAGGAAACACAGCTATGACTTTAGCAGCTATTGTTCAACTCGTATTGACCGGCGGCTTCTTCCGGGGATCATATGAGATCTATGAAATCCTCTGCTCATGTCTTTGGAGACTGAAGAAGTATTTTACCCTCATCTCTCCCTGCCAGTGGAGAAACGTGTCTTGATGTCAACACCCATGGCCCTCTGACACTGAGAGCTGAGTTATTTTAAACTGGTCAGGGGTATGGTTTATCCAGCACCTTCAGCTTACCCAAGCACAGCCACCGTGTGCTTGAGTTACCACGCTCATTTCTGGCATTCTTTCAAGAGCTGCCTTAAAACAGCAAGTCCAGCTAAAAATTAACAATATTGGCTTATGATGCTGTAGACAGAATGAACCACAGTTATTTCTGAGAGCAGGTGAAGGGATCAGATTTTTTCCCCCTCTTCCTTTTCTCCTACTATAAAGAATGCTTAGAAAAACATACCACAAGAAAGAAAAACAGAAAAAGCAATGTTTAGTCATTTACTAAAAAAGGATTAGAACAAACTATCAAGGAAACAAGTACTTGCCCAACAAAACCAGTCCCAAACCATAATGGGTCACGAGTGCCACATACTGCAAATAAATACGCCGAGCTGAGAAAAACTGGCTCCTGAGCCTTCCTAGACTATATATACATCCCCAGTCACCACCTCGAGAATTTGCCTCCAGCCCTGATAGAGCCCTTCAAGCGTGATGGCAGCTACGTATGAAGCCATTTCGCCGAGCGAGGCACATGCACTATTAGGCAGATCAGCTGCCTCACCACTTTTATTGCCGCTCGTCAAATCTTTTAAGCTGTGCACATTACGTGGTAAACATCAGGGAACAGGAGGTGAAAAACCAAACTAACCCACATTCTCCTTCAGCAGAAATTTCAGTTTCAGAAGGACAGACACACTCACTGAAGTGTTTCCTTACTCTTCTTAAAAGCTTTCATCACAACTGGAGCATCAAGAGAAAAAGCCCCCCCACAATCACAGTTGATAATCCTGTTAGGACAACGAACTGGGGGATGGGAGGAGACTGGAGAAGGATGCCAAGCCTCAAATGCCTACTATGGAAGACAGCAAAACCAGAGAATGCTTCTGCTTGTCACAAGAAAATTCAGGGAGCAAGTAATTTGTTCCAAGATGGAAACACAAAATATTTGTGTAAAACACTGAGCTCATTTGCTCTCTTACTAAGAGAAAATTAAGATGTAAATACAGTAAAACTTCTTTAAAAACCACAATCCTTTTAAGCTTCATCTTGTTCAACAAGAGACAGAGCCCTAGAAAACACCAATTCTTCTATTTTTGTAAGTCAGCCAAGTTTTAAAAATTGTTCTCCGAAGTGCCTGCACGTTCGAAGTGCCGAAGGACCGCTGTATCGCTTGTGCTGTCACTGAGCAGTCCTGCTGTGCCAGTTTCCCCAAACAACGTCTGTAAGGACTTCTGAAAGCACTGAAATCTTTCGGAAACGCATCGCCAGTGCTGCACGGCACTCCACGCCAGGACAAACCGACAATGGATGCAACAGCGATACTTCCACCATTCTTATCCAACATTTTCCTCCTTCAGATTAACTTGTACTTAACTTTTTGAAGAAGTATTTCTACTTGAGTTAGTTCACATACAAAATTGGTAGTTTCACCATGTCACTGCACAGAGGCTGGGAAAAAACTACTCCTAAGAACTTACACATCCCGAAGTTTATAGAAATTAGCCACGTAATTAGAATGTGTGACTCCCTCCACAAATTTCAAGGAAAAACCAACCAAAGATTTGCTCTCCTCAGACCAATCCACTCCACACAACAAACGTAGCTGGTTCAGAGGCTCGAGACAGCTATATCCACATTCACGTGCTACGCCCTTCACTCAGACCACTAGCATCTCCTCCTCAAGCAAAGGGAGCCCCTTCACTGCACAGCGAACACTTTTAAGTTTTTTATTTTAAAACATTAACTAACATTAACTATGTAGTACTCCACAATGATGTCAGCACATACACTTATATGCAACTTTTAACACAATTCTTAACACCTCACTGAATTAACATTTACATGTTATTATCTATGATAGTGACCAGTGATGTATGATCACATAAAACATCAAGAGATAAAATATCATCTTGTTTTATGTAGCAGAACACGACGGGTTTGCCATCAACATCTCAGGAGGGACCTGTACCAAAGCAACATGGACAAGAGATGGGCTGCTGTCCACCGGACAGACTGGAGGAGCAGCCCTCAGAACCTCGCCCTGAGCTCACACCTGGAAAATGGAGAACTAAAAAGCTCCATCAAGCAAGACCAGAGCAGCACCCCAGGACAGAGGCAGGTACTTCCAGGTGTATATATTCTCTGCCCCCATCCCCGTGGCCACTAAATTAGACTTTCTGCCTAGACACTGCCCCTCCCTTGCACAGAGTTTGCATTAGCTTGGCAATCTAGGTGAAACTGGCTGTTTTCAGATCAGTTCCTCTGTTTGGAAACCATTCGTGGACCAGCTGTTGACAATGGTCCTTGACAAGATGACCAACTGCTACACCTCTGCCTTCAATCTACAACTATTTCTCTGAGAGGTTCCACATTGCGTTGGAAGAGAGTGTTGTCTGGCAGCTACACTGAGACCCTGCACACAAGAAATCATCAGCTTCCTTTCTGCAGCATTACGGCACTCTT
>NW_010396090.1:33978-34372 GCF_000710305.1 Buceros rhinoceros silvestris
TAACTCACCCTGCTAAGACACTACCCAACTTTCAACTTCAAAGGTGGGTTTTTTCAACACGTGCTTTCATTTCTGATTATCTGAGCAATACTGTTTCAATTATCTTGCTTTCATGGATATCACTGGTGACTGAAAGAGACAACTACAGGCTCAAGAAAGCACATTCCTTAGTTCTGTTCTGGAAAAGAATCTACTACATTTTCTAAACACCTGTATGGAGAAAAAACCAAGTTCACTAAATAGAATATCTGAAGTTACATATACATACTTTAGTCATTGCTCCTGTCTGTGCTGTGTTCAGTCCGGTGTGACCAGCCATCTGTGGAGATACTTGGGTTAAAGTCTCTGCAAGCACACTGCCTGCATTCCCCTGCATGGCAGGGGCAGAATATTG
>NW_010396090.1:34512-43489 GCF_000710305.1 Buceros rhinoceros silvestris
TTCCAGCTGCCCCAAGAGATCCATTCATTACCTGCCCTTGTCCTTGCTGAGGCTGATTCATTAAACTGGGACCAGAATTACTGTTGAGAAGGTTCTGGTGTGTCTGACTGAAATTAGTATTCATACATATCCCAGGTCCAGTCTGTGATGTGGCAGGGCTGCTCGTCACCATGCCCACTTGTTTTTGTGCTTGAGAGTTCAGAGTTTGTGATGCAGGTGTGGTAGGTCCGGCGGTGCTGGCTGCTTGCTTTGCCAGGCCTGAGGCAGAAGAGTCTCCCTGGTTCAAAGGGCTCTTACCCATGGCACCCAGATTCCCGATGTTAGCACTGTTCGGCTGCCCTTGGACTTGACTACCAACTCCCTGCTGGACAGGGCTGCTGGAGTTCACATTGCCAATTCCCTGGTTTAAGGAAGAGCTGCTGCTTCCCCTCAGAAGTTCAGAAAGTTGTTTGTGTTTGGAAGCTGCATCTGGAACAAGGTTCCCACTGCTGTTTAAAATGCCGAACTCGCCATTGGGGATCAGCTCATCAGGAAGATCGTTTTCCAAGTCAAACAAAGATCCAAAATCTGCAAGTTAAAACAGAAACACAGGTGAGAAAAACATGACAAACAAGTAACTGAAATATTCATCTCCACTACCTCATGATAGTCTTGAGCAATGACATGCATGAAGGTACGTCTTTACCCAAGACTCAACATTGCCAGTGAGCGAGCGGAGCTCCCCGTGACACGAGCTCCAGAGCCTCTCAGGAAGCGGAGTCCTTGGTACACGCTGTGCACACACCACCGTTCCTACACCGTTTTATCAGCACTGGCTGGTAGGCAGGTTTTTCGCAATAATCTTGACAAAACACTACCAAACTTAAGAAAGG
Source organism: Buceros rhinoceros silvestris (assembly GCF_000710305.1). Classification (NCBI taxonomy): domain Eukaryota; kingdom Metazoa; phylum Chordata; class Aves; order Bucerotiformes; family Bucerotidae; genus Buceros; species Buceros rhinoceros. The sequence goes on from NW_010396090.1 coordinate 35,385, forward strand.
AAAGTGACGTGAACACGATGATCTGATTCAACTCCTAAATTTCCCTTGCTGTGACTAAAAGAAGGTGGCAGAAATATCAAGGAGGTTTTTTCCAATTGATTTACTCTCCCAAAAGAGCAATTGCATCACCTTCTCTGACCTGCCATGTAATCCCGAGCCGCTGCATTTCACCCAGCAATCCTTCCTCAACCTTGTAATTTATGTTTGCGCGTGGCCAAAGAACATCTTCCAGCTACGCTTCGAAGCTTGATCAAAAGACAAGAACCACTTCAGTAGTTTGATCCCAGTCTCTGTCTCAGTTTCTAGCCACTGATCTAAAAATCATGATCCACTACCTCAGAAGATCCCAAAGAGCATTATGCATTTTCTCCTTGTAATGCCACTGGAATCAAGTCACTTCTTGATCCCTGAAGGGCTCCAATAATTCAAATTGCTCTCTAAGTGCCCAGTCCTCATTTATCGTGCCCAATATTGACAGAGGTAATCCACACACTCTCCAGACAAGCAAAATAAATCAATCAAATCTTCATTAAGCCTCTTGAAGGAACTGCTCTGCCTGGCTGGAAGATCCAGGCTGATAAGAAGCGGTGGGGATTTTGGGTTTGTTTTTTAAAAAGGAGCAGCTCAGGTTCACCAAAACATTTTATCGTGCATCATAAGCAGTGCCCACATAACAATATTATTTTGGTATGTAACTAAAAATAGACAGCTACTGTATATAGGTACTTCCATGTCAAAATACAAGTTAGAGATTTGAAGACATAAGGACAAACACGTACAGCAAAATTAACAAACGCATAAGTGGACTAGCCTCAAATATCAGAGTGGCTGTTTGAACACGCAGCACATGTCAGAAAAGTCTTTCAGTCCAAGGATGGGATCTAAACTGTGTTTTACCATAATGTAATAAAAATGTGTGAAAATTTTGGTTTGCCCTCCCAAAAGCCAGCCCTGGAAAACCCCAGTCCCTCACGGTGAACAACAGACAAATTTTTTCCAGCATAGAGCAAACACAAGTTCTGCTCTAAAGAAGGACATCCCCAAAGCTTCATTGTTTTAAAGTTTAATTCACTCTTCAACCACGAGAAGCTGGTGCAAGGCTCAGACTGCAAAAGTGGCCTAAGACTGTTGGGCAGGTGACAGCCTGGACTGTACTAACTGCATTGAAAAGAAAAACAAGACCCAGCCACCATGTAACGCGTATCACGATGCTATCACCGACACAGCTCAGTGTGTTTAAACCCAATGTGTTTCACCAGCACCCGCATTTTCAACTCAGCGTACACAACAACGTTACATCCTGCCTGTCCGGAGGTGCTGGCAGCAGCAAGGCCGTTAGGGCTCTACCTCTTGCCGTCGTCAGTACTGAAGTCAACGGGCTCTGAAGAAACCTTCCAGGCTTGCACAACGAGACACAGCACAGCTCAGGAGCTGGCCTCCCATTCCCTTTCCAGCAGGGAAACAGCAAACTTAACCTTTCCGTTGGCTGGGTTCATTCGAGTACTTCTAACTTCCCTCTTGCTGCCTTTCCCTTCAGTTGTTCAGTTCAATTTGTTCAGCTCATCTTTTACAGAAATTCTTGGGGTACCTTCAGCTACACTCCCTGCAGCCATGGCTGCATCCCTCCTCCTTTTCTCCACGCGACCACTTGACGCTATGCTGCGATTTTTCTCTCTTCCCATATATTTTGGTTCTACCTTCCTTCTCCCAAGACTTCACTATGTTCAACCTTCCATCCATCTCCAACCCCCTTTGACAAATGCCCCGTTGCCCGTTTTCGGCGCTGAGCCCGGATCAGTCAGAAGCAAGCCGCCAGGTTCCTGCAGCACAGCCCCTCTGCCCCGGAGCACAACGAGAGCCAAGGGGTGACATGGGGTCCACCACTGAGGCCTTGCCTTTGTTAAACACCTCTTGTCATCCTGGCTCACTGCGAAGTTCAAGGTTTACAGCGCTCGCTCAGACAACTTTTGTTAATCCCAGGAAACGGTGTTTTTCCAAGCTTCTGCACCAAACTGGTTAATGATTCAGGAACAGAAGATGAGTGTCCACACAGGGCCAGGGACAGAGCAGAAGTGACAAAATGCGGAGGGGAAAGATGTTGCTGTGGCTTAGAAATGGAATAATTTTTTTTTCCAGTTGTTCTTCAAAATGGGTTACGGGAGTATAAGTGTGCAAACGTTTCTTTGTTTGGCTGGCTGGACTCTTCAAGGTCTGGCCAGAGCCAAGGACTGGAAGTGTTTTTGCAGTTTACAGAGAGAACGAAGAAAGCATTTGGGAATACTGCCTCTTAGAACCTAAAATAATCTACCACTCCTCAGCTCCTGTAAGAAGGCCATACATTAAGGCTAGGCATGGAAAGTTTACAGCTCTGCCAGCAAGAAAATAAAAAGCAGGTAAACAGCTTAGCACAGTGGCTGTGTAAAAATTCACTGAGTACTTGGATGTTCAGGCAATGATTAATCTTCCTGCTTTTATGTTTTAATCATGTACGTTGAGCACATCAGACGGCACATTTTATAACAGTTATAAAATACAACAGAAAACAAAAAAAGTCTGCTTGAGCATGTCTGCAACAAATCCATGAAGAGATTGTCTTGGCAGTTACAAAACAAATACATTTATACCATATAAAAATCTGCCATAGTAAGAATGTGACCCATTTCTACTGACGCTTTCTACAAAACAAAAAGTTACCTAAAGTCCCCCCATCTTCAGGAGAAGAATGTAACTGAGCCCATTCCCAATGCTTCAACTATCTTCCAAAGCCAACAGCAGCTGCCACGAGTCTCCAACTTGAGATGTGCCTTTGCCTTCACATCCAGTTACCTGAAGCAACGCTCAAAACCCACCCACGCTGAGGAGCCCCTCGCCAGCGACCGAGCTCTGGACCTGCCCCGTCTCCCAAACCTGCCGCTCACCTGGCCTGCCACAGAACAAAACGTGGGCTTTGTTTTAAAGGAGGTCGGGCTCCCTGAGCTTGTAAGGCACATGTGTCTGCTTTCAGAGAGTTCCAGCTCAGCTGACGAGGGCTGTGCGGACCCACCTCGCAGCATCTCAGCTCTAACGGAGCACTTCCGATCCTAAACCTCACACCTCTCGTTACCTCTGAGACATAAAACCGAACGGCCTCTTCGCAGGAGACAGCCAAAACCCAGAGATAACAGGTCTTTTGGGAGGGGTGGAAAAGCACTAGGCATCTACAACACCCCCACTCTTCCTCTCCAAAGGGCTCCTTCTCCAGTTTGAGACTTCTGCATTCTCTGAGCAGCTATTTTCACACACAGGAGATACCACACTTGACACACACTCTCTCTTCTATGAGCTTAAACATCACAGTTTTCTGCCTTCCTGGACAGCACTTTCAGCAAGCAGAATAAAAAAAAGATGTTCTGTCTCCTTCCAAGCCCTCTCAGAAGAAAAACCTGTGCTGCGTTCTCGAGGCAGAGCATTGTCATCTGTACAGCTGTTTGCAGCTGTTATCTGGAGATGCTTAATATACATATTCCATCAATTAACTTGTTTTCATGTCACCATGGTTATTCCCCCTAGCTCAACCTGGAGAGGTGACAAACCTTGTAAAGCACTTCTTTACGTAATTTAGTATCTCAAACCTATCACACAGCAAGTGGGACGAGCACTATCGAACCCAGTTTCATTCTGTAGGGCATAACCCTCACTTGAAACGCGGTTGGGAGTCTTCCCGTCACCAAGTCTGTCTGCCTGTCCACGGAGCAGCCACTGGAGTCCCACTGCAGTCCCAGCACACAAGCAGTATTTTCAGCGTGCCTTTCTTCCATGCCAGCATAGCTGTTACATTTCAGTGAGCCCAATTTTGTTTTGTAAGGCTTCTTTCAATCATGCCAGACCCCAGCAGACAAAGCCTCAACAGTTCAGAGCTCCAGCCATTCCCTAAAATTCGCTGTCAGGTAACTCAGCTCAATAGCACACTGTTTGGTGCAGTCAGCAATTACCACATTCATTCCAACCTCCTCTCAGGGTTTGAGGATTCTGTAATTTATTGTTTCATAAAAGACAATTAGTGCATTTCATGTTTTAGATCAATTAAAAAACACATTCAAAGAAAAAATTAAGATTTCCAGTAAGGAAATTTTACATTAGCATCTTAACCTAATGAGACATGCAAGGAGATTGCAAACTGACGCATATCTGACCTTGACTTTGGGCATCCTGGGTACCTGCCTCTAGGAAACACACCGGAATATTTCTCACAGCACTCTCTGGATTACAGACTCCGTGTGGCTCGGCTTGGCAGGGACATCAGGTCTGGGGCCAAGACCCTCAGCTTCTTCTCAAAGGGCAAGTGCTCCAGCCCCTTGGTTGCCCTCCACGACATTCCCAGTGATGGAAGGGAGGTTGACCCATCTGCAGCTGCCTGCGTTGTCCTGTCAACCCTTCTCGAAAATGGGTCTAACACTCGCCTTCTCTTGCACCCTGCGGCTGGGGCTGCAGGGGGATCGAGAGGCAGGTAGTCCTACCACGGTTCCTTTGCCACCTGTCTTCTGGCAAAGCACAATTCTCCGTAAGATTAATCCCATTCAGGGCACAGGCATGCAACCAAGCAGTGAGACAGTTCCTAAAATCACCTGAATTAGATCCATTTTGTGCATCCCAATAACCAAAAGGGATACTATCAGCTTACAATCTAGTTCATCTGAAGTTAACACAGCTTCAAGCTCTTTAAAATCTCCCCCATTCCATTTCTGTAAGACTTCAGTAACTAAGTGACTTTTCAAAACTGAAGCTCATTACACAGAGCAAACAAATCAAGAGGCTAATGAAAAAGAATCAGTTCTCTCCTAACCTCTACTGCGATACTCCAGGATTGAGTCAGTTCTAAAAATGCTCCTGACACCAGCCTGGACACCAGACAGGCAAGTCAGGATGGGGAAAACTATCTATATCCTCTACACCGCAACTAATGTGTGTGATAACACAACTACCCGATACAGGAGAGACCAACTGTTCTGCCCCCAGCTTCTTTCTCACCTCCCTGAAAAGAGAACGGTATAAACCAAGATCCTTCCTTGACTACATACACCGAGTCTCCTTCCCAGCCTCTCTTCCCACGTGCACACGTTGTGCACCACAACGTGATAACTTCAAGTTTCTCCTGACTGTACCGACCTGAATTGTCTCCCTGTCTCTCCCCTTTGCTCTGCCTGTAATGAAAGTACAACGTGTTGAAGGTCTAGAAAAACCCAAGACACCAGCTTCTTCCAGGAATAATCCCTGTTCTCAGATCTACCTGGTACCAAAGGGACTATATGGAAACAAGTATGAAAAATGCCTTTGGATGAAGCTGGTCTCTCCTCTCTTCCCAGATGCCAAAGGGGAACGAAAGCAAAATAACCTCCAAAACGTGTGGCAGGAGCAGCCCAACAAGCGTACTCTCTCTGGTCTGCTCTCGTAAACATGGGATGGCAAATGATGGACTGACTTTGCTTTGGTCCTGCCCGGCCTCTCCAGGACCATCCTTCCTCTGGTTTCCCAAGGTGTCTTCGCTATTTTGACACTACTGCTCTTGCAAGTAACTTTAAATCCTACCAAGCAGCACAACCAACACGGACAGGACTACTGTCACGCTGCACGTGGCAATCAGGCTACACCCATTTACTGACCAAAGGGCTTCAGCAATTTTCTTTCCCACAAGAGGAGAAATTTGGACAGAGGGTAGAGAAGGCAAGTCACTGCCTACAGACTGGGAGAGCACTGCACTGGTAACATCAGCTTCCCAGTCGCAACGTTGTCCTGAGGAAGATTAAGTATTCTAGGGTTCTCGGAGCACACTAACGGAAGCAAGACCACCTTCCCACCCTATCACAAAGGCACACGTCATTTCTGTTGCCCTGTTTTAACAGCTGACAAAACATTTAAGTTCAGGATGATCCTTTAAAGAGGAATCATCAGAGAATCAGGTAATTAATGGTGAGCACTTGCTTAAGGCAGCTCGAAGCGCACAGTAGGTACCAAAGCAGCGTGTGCATGTGAATGCCTTCAGCGAGCTCCCACAACCAGCAGATCTACTGCTTCGCGTTAAAGCTGCGCCTGCCTCACCACACATCTGGGGAAAAAAAAAATCAGCAGATAACACACAAAGAGGTGAATTATCTTGACAAACGCACTTTAACTGTGACATTCCTTGGCCATGGATTTCTTATTAAATGCACGGGTCAGCGCGAGGTGTTTCAGATTTTAAAGTGTTCAGTCCTCCGTCCTGCCAACAGCATCCGTGGTGACAACTCCACGCTCTGCACCTCCCGCTCAGGTAGGCTGCTCCCAGCACTCCCTTCAGCTATGCCAGTCCTCCACTGAAAGGTCCCTCCTTCACGCGCCTTCGGTAACAGCAGCACCGAGCAGGTCTATTCGGCGAAGACTGAACCAGCGATGATTAACACGTACTTGAAGTAATGTTATGAAACAAAAAAAAGGCATTACGCAAGATCATTAGGAAATGGGCAAGTTCTGCATCTCCTTTATGGTGTATAATAGTGGCAGAAAGTGTGTTTCCGTTCTCCTTGGTTTAATGCCACATCCCTTCCCATTTCTGATACCAAGTTGTAAGTGAAAGGTTGTTTGCTTGGCAACTTGAATTCGGCAGCGCAAGAACACACCACACAAAATCAACCAAACGTGCCTAAGGAAACAGCAGCAAGCACATGCTTAAAAACTCACAATTTGTATGTTTTCCACTCTCAAAAAGCTCCCAACCATAACTGACTAAACAGAAAACCCATCAAAATGCCCCCAAAAATGCATTTGACTTCAAAGATTTGACCGCAGTGACATGAGGCTGTTCTGAATCACCCCCATTAATACTTTCCTTTAAGGAGTTTATGAACCTTAGGAAAAACCTTTGCAGCCACTACAAACAAATTTACATTCAGTCCTTACTGAATTCAAGTCTCTCAGTAATTTCCACGTTTCTTTGCTCCGTCAGATGAAACTACACAGGAGATGACACAGAAGTTGTCATCAACACCACCCACCAAAACGGCTACCAAAGTACCGGTAGTGGTGAGGTTGGGCAGAGCGAGAGACGAGCTCGTGCTCTTCAGGTGTGACCCACACAGACAGGGGTTGGGATCCAACATTCCACTTTCCTTCTCACTGCACCCGATGTGCCTCCAAGGTGTCCACCAGCAGCAGCGAAACACAGTCTACCTGTGAGACCGGCAGGCACATCACCTAGACAGAGCGGCTCGTCCAGGCAGCGCTGTCTTCCTGAGGAAGTGCCCGCAGCACTAAAGACGACCCTCAGAGAAGCAGGAGGTTATTCCACAGGCTTACCTGTGTAACCACAAAAATACATACACACAGGCACAAAGTTACTGCAAATCAGAGCTGGGGTATTTATTCATCATTCCCCCTAAGATCCTTATTTCTCAGCAGTGGGGGATACAGAAAGAGGAAAGGCAAGATGAAGTGAAGCCTCTGAAGAGCCTATGTTAAGAGACGTAGATTCTGAGCGACGATTAATAATAGAAGTTGCCATTTCCTTTTGATTCCACTATGATCCGATAGTATTTGTTGAGACGTCTCTATTAAGGAGAGTTTTCTAAATAAAAGATTTAGGTTCTCTGTATCTTAAGACATCTGAGGAGACAGATGGAAAACATAACATATGTTAAAAGGAAGATTTACAAAGCAAAAATTCTTGAAAGTGTAAACCAAATTAGGGTGGAAGTGTCAGATTTCTAAGCTATCCCACATGCTTTTTCATTGTATAAGAACAAACACCAGAATTTTTCAAATCCTATTTTCAACCACCTCCTTCACCCTGGTTTCACACTGACCTGCATATCTTGCTAACAGAGGGAGATTGCAGCTAACAACGGAGAGCAAATTCTCCAATAAAAATACACACCAAGAATAGGTGGGGTTTTTTCATGTGAAGTTGCAGATGTAATAGCAACACACAGCATGTAGCTGTAGAAATAATTAATGGCACTGGACTATGACTCCAAGGAACATTCAGCCAGAATAGAAAGTGAATAATCTGCAACAGAAAACTGGGAATCATTTCACAAGCTATCAAGAGATCTCTGGAGTACAACAAAGAGTGACCCCCCCGAGCACAGCCTTTA
>NW_010396090.1:43587-47705 GCF_000710305.1 Buceros rhinoceros silvestris
CAGGGCTTCGCCGGGAGCTCTGTGCCACAGCACGAGACAGCATCTACCAAGTTAATTTTAAGCCGTGGTGGGGAAGGAACCAATTTGATAAAGTCCCCAGTACACACGCAGTTATCACTCAAAGCCTGGATTTCACAAAAGGAACGGGCACAGCTGTAGGACTGGGGACATAAAATCAGGCTGGCAAATCCTCTGCTCGACTTTGCGCCTCGCACAGATGTGACCGTCAAACTCCTCGGAAACATCGATAAAACCCCCAAACAACGAGAAAGAGTAGAATGACCCACGATCAGCAATGCCTCACGAACCAGCAAGCGCTGCGCCAGACTCTCTGAACATGAGCCGATTTCTAATCTGACAGATCTCCTGTTCCAGATCACAACTGCCCGCATGAAGTCAGTCACTTCAGGTGCAAAGAAAAAAATACTTCCACTTGTATCAAACTCAGCACAGCCCAAAGTAAACATTGTGCTGGGCATCGGCATCTCCCACCCACCACCCCCATTGTTACATGTATATAGCAAGTCTCAAGAAACAATATAGCCATGAAATAGCACATCGGCGTTTGTCCCCATCCCAGCCAGTTACGATGCAAGTACCACGAAACAAAGGACGCTCCTGTGACATAATTACAGCTGCACTCCTTCACCTAGGTCTTTTCAGCATTTCTTCCCCAATTTCCTGCTAATAAATCCCAGTTTGTTCACTAATGGAATGATCCTCCTCCTCAGTCCAGGGAGAGATAGAGAAAGCGTGTGTATACAAGTGACCCTCACTGTCACAGCGCACAAACGACACTCGAGTTTTGCACGGATAAAACAAGAGCAGACCGATTAAACAGGCTTCCGTGAAACGTCCCAGCGACGCAGGCACCCTGCTGAAACAGCTGTACCAACGCTTCCCTGCAGCAACTCAAAACCTGGTCTCAGACCACCGAGATGCCAGCCCGTTCAAAGCCTTCCTCTCGGAACGCCTCGCTGTCTCTCCTGAAGCTACTTGATTTTAGGTAGCCCATCTCTTTTAAACCTAAACCCAAACCCACCTATCTGGGTTTTGGCAGGAGATCAAATCCGGCTGCGTATCAACACAACCTCCCTTCTGTGGAGTTTTGTAGCTTGCTGGGAGTTCGCCAGAGATCTGCTTATCTAGGCACGTACGAAGGCACGTGTGACAAGGCCAGCCCTTCCCCAGGTTTAAAACACGGGCACCGCGATGCTGACAGGCTGGGTTGTAGCGGCAAAGTGAGCTACCGGCGCTCTCAGCCCGCAGCTTCTGCGGCAGCAGCCGTGCTGCTCAAACTGTTTATGACCTGAAGTTGGGGAGAGAAAAGAAACAAAAAAAAAAATCACACACGTACTAAAGTCTGAGGTGAAAAACTGGCTCTAAAGGACTTTTGAAGCCGCTCACCTCACCTTCTTTGCAACGTCACCTCCTTTAGGAGTTCGTTAACTCAGAACACTGCTCTGATTTGTCGCCTCTGGAACCAGAGTGGCTCTACAACAGCAGAAAGCTGCACCTTACCAACACGGATCAAGGTGTCACAACGCAACCCAGACCACCGCCGAGTGTCCCGCAGAACCACGGCAAAGGGGCACCTCGAGAACACCCGCCTGGCTGCTGCTCCACTCAGTCACGTTCTTCACGGTCTGCGTGCAGAGCTCAGACCAAGCCCGGGGCACAAACACTGCCGGTTCGCTGTACATTCGGCCAAAGGGCCAGCGCCAGCAACGTACGAGGTAATCGGGAGACTCAAAACAACACAGTGCTGTAACCAAAGTCACTGCAACTCTGCTTTCCGTACCTGTCCCTTGTCTGCTCTGTGGCACTGGGTGCGAGTAACTGGATGAGCACTTACAGAGGAGACACACCTCGGTAGGAAAATCTCCTGTGCCTGAAAACGCAGTAACTGGACAAAAGCACTTCTCCTACCTGGCTAGACAAGGAAAAAGTCTTTCCGTGGACAATCCACCCTAGGACCAGCCTCTTCAGCACTGCACAACAACAGCACCCTGCGTTACCAGCCACGAGCCTTAACCTCCCCGACTGATACAAAGAGCAACGGGGCAGCTGTAGAATGGGGCTACTGTGGAACTTCCCGACGGTCACAGGACACCTACCTGCTACCCTTCCACCCCTGACCACGCATCTGACTCACTTTAACTCAAACGGCCGTATTTTCAGAACATACACAGACCAATTTCCATGGTGCAAACTTTGCACTGGTAAACTGAGGAGCTATTTTTGTCAGAAAGATTAAAGGCAGCTAAAATTTACCCCGACAAAAGTAGTTGCTTAACATCATCGCATCAAAGCGTAAAGTGAAGTACAAACAAGGACGAGCAGTTGCTTTCTGCCGAGCGCTTGGGTCTACCACCAGACCCTTCGCCACCATGCCGCTACGCCCTGTGAAGAGCGTTTGCAGGCTGGAACCCAACTTTTCAGCAACAGAACTGCACAACCCGGCCTAACGCGACGGCTTTTAAAGCACGTCCCAACCACGCGAGCTGCGGCACCCACCGGCACGGGTTTACGCCCGCAATTCCAGTTCAGCTAACCAGTACACGACCTACCCCTCATTTGGGGCACAAGCCTCAAGCCCATCTCCCCCAGCACCTCTGCTCACTGAGGAGACTTCCCAGGCTGCAGCGTAACTTTTCTATTTAAGCCTCCAGGCTGGGGAGCAGCCTGGTTTAGGTTCAGGAGCAGGAAGGTCTGACAGCACTTGCTACTCAAACTATTTGTATCGCACAGAAACGTCCAGCAATCTTTCGACAAGCAGCAATTGCTGCTGGCAACAAACCTGGAGAGGTTTTTTTGTGAAAAAGCACTTCCGAGCGCAGAAATGGTACCTGCGCTCTCAAGCAAAGAGGGTTTTTTTGCCTGAAGAACACCAGGGTGAGAACAGAATGCTACAGACACACTCCTACTTGTTCAAAATACAACCTGGGGTTTGTGGTCCCTGGCGAGCAAAGGTCCCCTTAGCCACGCACGACTTCACGCAGACGCTGGAGCGTACGCATCTAGCAGTGCACAGAGCTCACCCAGACGCATTAGAACTTGCTGAACAGGACGTAATTATGACTGAAGCATTCCAGAACAGACCAAGTGAACTTCAAAAAAGAAAGGGGGGGGAAAAAAAAAAATAAAGACACCACCTCAAACACCTTTCCCCGGCTACCAGCAGAGTCTAATGCATCTAGCTGAAGAACTGAAGAAAACCTGCGCTCTTCTGGCGTTACTGCTGCACATTTCATTGCAACTTGCCCCCCAGCCTTCCGTACAATATTCCGTCACTTCCACAGAGGAGATCAACGTAGTTCAATCCCCAGACCTCACGTAGATATTCTCTGCCAAGCCTTACTCTCCATACCGTTTCTTTTGGGCTTGTTTCACTTATTTGTAGGCTGAGAAGAAAGAGATTCCAGAAAAAAAAAATCCCCAAAGGACTAAAGCATCTCTAGGATATTGCCAAACGCAGACGCAAACCGAAAGAAACCACAGAATTTATCAGCTCCATTATAGTACTCATTTCTTCAGTCTGTAACAAGGCAGCAGGCAGAGCACGATTAACTTATCACTGTCCCTTCAACAAGATTCATTAATCTCTGAAAACACAAACGCAAGTCCCACACACTTCGCGTTCCTCTAAAACCACCGTTGCAGTGATTAGAACAGCTGGAACGCTGAAGGACCACAGCACCTGCACACATGCTCGTATGCACACACGTGCGTCCTCCCGACGGGCACGCACTGGCTGCAAACGAAAAATTTCGGTGTGTTGTGTTACCTACAAACCCACCACGGCCGAGGAAAAAGCACCACGAAGACGCTACGCGACGCACAGACGAGTCGCAGCCGCTGCCAGCCCGCTGAGCATTTCAGCACGCAAGCAAACCCACAACTTCATTTATTACCTGCGAATTATTCGTTTTCTAGGAAAAAGGCTCGGAACAGCTCGAGCCAAGCGCTTTAAACCAGGGTCACAGGTGGGGTGATGAAAAAAGCAAATTATTAATAGGCTATTACGGAGTTTTCTTCACATAGCGTGCTGCCCGCAGGGGCACGGTGGAGGAGGCTGCCTGCAGAGGGGTTGGGTTGTGGGCGACAGAGGGGTTTCA
>NW_010396091.1:0-2156 GCF_000710305.1 Buceros rhinoceros silvestris
CGTGACAGCACCGGCGTTTTCAGGCTGCTTGTCATCACCCGGTCCACCGCGGTGAAAGCGCGGAGGAGCCGCACGCCCGGAGCTAAAGCAGGTGGCATAAAGAGGTGAGTTCCCCCCCATTCGCTCAGCTCTTCCCAAAACCATCCCGGGGCAGCCAGAAAAAAGCTGTTTTCAAAGAAAAAGGCCCATGCTACCAAGTTAAAACGTACACCAATGTACCCAGTGGGGCTGCTGGATGAAGAAGAACCATAGTTTCAAGCCGTTTCTGTGCTCCTCGGTTGGTGTTTGCAGCATCACTCAGTGGTGGACAATGAATGGAACCGGTGGCAGAGATCACAGCATGGGTTACACAGAGCGCTCTGCTCCCACGGCTGGGCTCAGCGAAGGGAGCGCCATAAAGGGCAAAGGTGTCCGGCAGGCACAGTGCACCCCGCAGCCTCACGCTGACCCGTCTCCTTCAACCACTCCAGCAGAAATCCACGTGCTCCCAACTGGACTGAGAACATTGTTTTAACCTGGTAGCAGGAGGGGGAGCCCCACAGGCAATACAAGCCTTGAACGCTCATCAAAGCCCAGTGCTGATCAGATTATTGATCAGGGAGTCGCATTCGCCTTCCAGCACATGCACTGGTATGGTCATTTCAGCTCCCTGCGGTGTCTAGCGGGAGGTGAACTGCCCTGCCATCCCTTCGCTGTCAGACACGGGACTCACAGGAGCAGCAGCGTCCCCCATGCTGGTGCTGCAGCTCCTCAGCACTGTGCCAGCCCCAGTGCCGGGGACGTCTACTCCTAGTCGGGTTATTGTAGGAATGTCCTCTAACCTCTGCCGCATCCCCATGTTTGTTGAACACAGCTATAAAATATTGAGCTTTAAAGAGACATCTGATGCCTCAGCTACACCACAGCCTTTACAGGAGGGGGCTGGAAGGATGCAAATCCTCATATCCTCTCCTCCAAATAACAATGGAGTGTCCTGGCCCACAGCAGGAGCAACTCGGAAAAGCGGCCCTCGCAGTTCTGCTCACCAAGCGCTTTCCTGTAAGATGCAAATCTCTCCCACGCTTTGGTATTAGATGCAAATATGTCAAGAATGAGTTGGCTGGTGTGCAGACCAAAACGGGTGATGACTGACTGCACAGAGCAGCTGTTCTGCAAACAAAGTAAATCCCTGTGATCCCACTGGAACTGTGCTCCTGCATTACGTACAGCTCAGCAACTAGCAAAACCCTCTCAATGAACTCAGGGGCCTGGGGTGTGTCTTCAACAGCACATCCCCTCATGGTCAGAGGGGCATGGAGTGGTAACAGCTACTGGCTCACCAGCTCCGGTAACGTAACTGAACGTGTCCACTCAGACACCCCGGTAGCAAGAGAAAAGCAGAAATACGTTGGTCAGCATGAGAACAACTCCTGTACATAGTGTTTTAACTACACCTCTTCACCTCCCTCAGCGGAGAATCCACGTTCTGTTGAACTCACCCCATTTTGTGCTGGTAAAGTCACCCAACGCTGCAGCCTCCCAGTCAGGTATCACTGCAGTCACCTTCCCGATGTCACCTGTTTTGGCTTTAACTGAAACCACACGTACTTGTTTTGAAGCAGGAATTAAGTGCAGACAGTAATAGATCTCAAAGGGTCCAACATGAAAAAGAGAGGCTGCCTAAGGAGGAAAAACCCCTGGAAAATTCTGTGCCAGGCAGGCTGAGAGGGAACAAAGCAAAGGGACATCTCTCACTGCTGGTGGAAACACCACGCCCAGAGCAAGGCTCAGATTCTCCGTACGTAAACCAGCATCAACGTTTTATTGGTGTGTTTTACGATTCAATGAGGGGGGAAAAAACCAACACAAAAACCACCAAGAAGCCAGAGCAGGTACAAAAGCATCAGTCCAGCGTGCATCCGGGTGAAACCGTCTGCCCTCTGAACTAAGAGCAGACCCGCTCTACCTGTGTCGGCACAAAGCCCCAGAGGACGTCGGTCTGCGGGACTTCATCACATGGAAGATCATAATGTGAAAAGTTACAGGTAGTCCCATGTCCACCTTTATCTGTCTGGACGGGTCATTCCTGGCCTGGTTGGCACCATCATGGGTCTGGAGGGTGGTCTCATCATGGGGGGCCCCGGCATCATGGGCATGTGTCCTCCCATCGGCGGGCC
>NW_010396091.1:2317-4679 GCF_000710305.1 Buceros rhinoceros silvestris
GCTACGGGGGGGGGAAAGAGAGAGCGTTAGAGAAGAGCAGCAACCGAGTCACAGCGACACAGTGCGCAGGTTCTCCCCACCCTCCAGGGAACTTCCATTTTCCAAGCACACAGGCTTTGGGCTGGAAGCTTGATTGCCCTGAAGGACATGAGCAATTGGTAGAGGAAGAACCAAGTTCCTGGGTTATAGGCTCCTGTTTTTTCCCACTCACTGATAATTTATTCTCAACAGACACGCCAGCTTAATTACTGAATTGGAAATGCATTTGGAAAAAAGTGCTGCAGAATCTTGCAGGCTGCTCAAAGAACCAAGTTCCTGGGTTATAGGCTCGTTTTTTACCATATTCACTGATAATTTATTCTCAACAGACACGCCAGCTTAATTACTGAATTGGAAATGCATTTGGAAAAAAGTGCTGCAGAATCTTGCAGGCTGCTCAAAAGACCAGACCACTGTGCCTCAGCCCAGCGTCTCCAGAGAAAAGCAGGTGCTCTGCTAAAAAGCACTGAAATGACACTTCCCATCCCGCTGCTCCACTTATTTCCAGGCAGCCACTACCCTGCTGAATACCGCAGATTACACACATATTTTGTGCCTCTAAACACCTCTTGAAGAAGGGTTTCTACCAGCGAGACCATCACGGTAAAGCACTGCTCTGTTTCCAGTCTGCACGTGAGCCTTCCTCTGGATCTGTTCCAGGAACTGCTGCGGTGAGACGCCCTCTGAGCGTTCCTCAAAGGGAGCAGGGATCAAAGACACGCTAGTTTGCCTTTATAGGTCTGAGAAAAACCTTTTTAAGGCATCTCATTTCTCTGACACACATTATCTTTTGACATTTTAAACAATAAAATTCATTCAGTGCTGAAATGTGCTTCTTGTGCAAAACTGCGAGTGCTGCAAATATCGAACCACTCAGCAAGTCAAGTTGCTGCGGAGACTGGAGGGGGAAAAGCTGTGCAGAGGGATGAGGTACCCTTGACAGGCAGTGAAAAACTTCAACTAGCAGTTGTCAGACTGTTTTATGTCTCACCAAGCAGAGGACAGTGGGTTTGTACATTGCATTTGCCCAATGAAACAGGCCCAGTCTGACACCTGGGGCTGTCCATCCCCTAATCAACATCTGAGTGACGTGAGCTATTAACCTCCACAGCTCTGCTGCCTGCCCAGACAGAAAACAGAACCCCAGCACCCTGCAAACCAGCCCGCATGCTGCCGCAGGGAGAGATTTGATTGTTCCCAGACTTACCAGGTCCAACCGGCATCATTCCCGGTGGGGGTGGGCCCATCATCGGCATCATCGGCGGTCCACCCATGTGAGGGGCCGGCATCATGCCGGGCCGTGGGGGGCCAGCTGGACACACAGACACATGGGTTACACACCTGGCTGCTTCCACCCCACCCGCACCGTGCAAAGCGGTTATTCACAGGGAATTTAGACTGCTTGAGAACTGCCTGCCAGCATCTTCAGTGTCAGCTCTCACTTCAGGTGCCAAAAAGCAGAGGAGAATGTGCCAGCTCTTATTTCCAGCTTTGCACTCCCAGCACAGACAACCGCCACCTCCACCCGCAGGACTCTAAGCACAAAGGGGCCTCAGCTGTCTGCCAGCTGGAGTGCCAAGGAAGGCTCATCAAACATACTCTGTGTCTTTAAACGGAAGTGCTGTCAGTTTTAACGAAGTGGCTACGCGGCAGCTAGCAAGCAGTGAGGAGGCACATGTTCCCATAAAGGTGTTCGACATCCCTGAAGTGAGGGGAACTGAAGAGTGAGACAGTTGCCGAAACACTCAGAGCATTCTCTGACATTTGGTATTGACAAGCTCTAAAGGTCCTGGTTTCAAGCTAAAAGGACTTTTCTCTGTGCCATGGTTTAAACCAGGACACTTTACAAGTCCAGGAAACATGCAAGAGAGACAAAACGGTCTGGCCAGGACTTACGGATGCTGGGCGGAGGCGGAATCATGGCTCCAGCAGGAGGCGGGGCCGAGAACGGTGTCGGTGGGATTTTCCCTTGCTGGAATGCAGCCGCTACATTGGGGGGGAAAAGAAAAAAAAAAAACGGAAAGAAAGAATCCCAGGAGAAAAACCAGTTACTAGGCTGAGGCAGCTGCGGCGTCACTCCTCCTTCGCATGCCATGCGGCCAGAGCGCCCTTCACGCCATGCTGCGCGCTCGGCCATTCCAGCTCTGGAACAAATCCCCGGTTTGTGCTGCGTGTCATGGCGGGAACACCTGATATTCTTGAAAACAATTATTAATCACTGGCGATGAGGCTAGTGAGCTCCTTGGTGAATGTCACACACCCAATGGGATGGCGGAGAAAAAACATCACGTGGGCAGCAGCTGCAACTTTCACCTGGGACCGT
>NW_010396091.1:4841-6811 GCF_000710305.1 Buceros rhinoceros silvestris
AACTCGGGTCAGAGACAAAAGGCACGAAAAGCATCTTGTGAAAGGGAGGAGAAGAAACTCAAGAGCCTGGAATCGACTAGAAAGCAGGCAAAAGATGTGGAAGTTGAGAGCACCTGAAGAAAGCTGCCATGAAGATAAACTTGCATTTGTGTTTCTTTTCACAGAGAAAAGAACCGTCATTAGAGGATGAGAGGAGAGGACCCTCTAAACTGACAGCAGAAACACTTCACTTTATCCAAGCCTTTAACAGCAAGAGGGGAAAAAATCCAATATCCCTAGAGAACTGTGGGCAAGAAACTACAGCACTTAAGAAAAACAGCAAGAATCCACACATCTTCCTCTCCCTTCTCCTATCTTTCAGATTTCCTGTTCATGCTCTTTACACAACGCGTGTCCTAGGCAGCCGGGGCAGCGTCTCCGCCCAGCCGAGCTCTGGCGCCTGTCAGCACTGTCCGGCAGCCAGGGCAGCCATCCCGAGCTGGTGACAGGGGCACCCTGGACCAGAAACGTCACCTCAGTACAGAGGGGGAATGTGCTGAGGACAGAGGCTCCTCCTCTCAAGGGTCACCACCCCTGAAGGGGCTCTCTCAACACCCCGCTCCTGAGGGCTACCGCCCACAGATTGTGGCCCTGCATTGGCTGGGCTGAGTGCTGCTCTGGGCTTCATCCCGTCATTAGTGCCAACACCAGCATGTCCTCTTCCCAGTCCCCCTCCTCGGCTGGGGAGGGATCACTGGGGGACAGAGCAGCTGCTGCAATTCAGCCCTGGCTATGGGCTGAACACAAGACAATGTGCAAGAATGGGTGACGTGACCCAGCGTGCCATCACCAGCAGAGCCTGAGGCACTTCCTCTTCCCAGTCCCCCTCCTCGGCTGGGGAGGGATCACTGGGGGACAGAGCAGCTGCTGCAATTCAGCCCTGGCTATGGGCTGAACACAAGACAATGTGCAAGAATGGGTGACGTGACCCAGCGTGCCATCACCAGCAGAGCCTGAGGCACTACAGGGCACCGACAGCCCTCTCAGCCGCAGGGGAGCAGTGAACGCCTGCGTGCAGCGACCCCGCGGGCAGCGCCCACACTCTGATGAGGCCAAGGCTCAGGTTCTCGGCAAAGCTTTCACTCGTGAATCACAGAGCAAATAATCACCAGGGAAGTGAGAGAGGATCAACATGGAATAAGGTAAGAAAAGCAGCTGGAGGAGAGACAGGGGAAGTAGCAGGAGAACAGCCGAGGGTCAGGGAAGGATTAGCCTTACTTGTTTTGTCAATCAGGCTCTGGGCTTGCTCCTCCATCCATTTCTGGTAGTAATCTTTCACATTCTCCTTGTGCTTTCGGCCACTGCAGTGGGTTTTTCTCACGGAGGGCTGAGAAAGAACACATAAACACATAGAACCAAAGTTTACTGGGAACTGTTGTATAATTTTAAGCGCAGCCCATTCAGCAGCATAAACCAGGCTGACTTTGTGCTCATTCAGAGGATGGGTGATGTGCAAAACCTTTACATATAAACTCCAAGTATGGAAGCTCCCGTTTAAGTAAAAGAGACTGCTCTAACACCAAGCCAGTGATACCGACTACATCCGTGCGACACTCAGAGGCAGCTGAAAGTGTCAGCTGCCCTTGACTGCCCAGGTCTAGTGACACCAGATGTTCTTTGTCACAAGGAAGTAGGAGAGTACAAGTAAACACGCCTTAACACTTCGAGTCACCTGCTGTCAGCCTGTATAAATTTTATTTTAATGCTCTTGATACAACAGGAAAATTAACGCGTAAGATTTAGCACTTACCGAGTCGTGGGTGAGGTACGTGTCGCAATAATCACAGTAAAACCTGAGGAGGAAAACCCTTGTTATTAAGGGACAACTTGGAGCTTGTGACCGTTAAGGCACGTTAAACTCCTCCACAGCGGCCCCGCGCCTGTGCCCGGGGGCGGGGGAAGAGCTGCTGCACGGAACAGGCGCCCGCGGC
>NW_010396092.1:0-670 GCF_000710305.1 Buceros rhinoceros silvestris
AAGACCCTCGCCCATCAGAAAGCACCCAGAGACTACGACTGAGGAGGATGAAGGTTCCGGGAAACATGGTCTCATTGGGTTGCTCATTGGGTGAACAGAGCTGCTGTTGAATGTCAGGAAGAGGATCTTTGAGGACTCACAAGCTAGTGCCATTAGATTACGAATATATGCGCCCATCAGAAAGCACCCAGAGACTACGACTGAGGAGGATGAAGGTTCCGGGAAACATGGTCTCATTGGGTTGCTCATTGGGTGAACAGAGCTGCTGTTGAATGTCAGGAAGAGGATCTTTGAGGACTCACAAGCTAGTGACATTAGATTACGAATATATGAAGTTTTCTGAAAAATACAACAAAAAGCCAGGCAGAATGTGTAGAACCTATATTTCCTGGAGAGACTTTTCCGTTTAACTACAGGAGCAACTCAGAGCACCTAGACTCCAAATTGCCTATATTTGGCTACATATTTAGACATTTGCTTAAAATTAGATGAGATTAATCTGTGCCATGGTGTCCAACAGGTTAATAATATGTGATATTACATGAGGAGGACAATCCGAATCTTAAATGTAACCCTATGGACATCATGGTTGAGGGTGAAATGTCATTTCTTCATGATAAATATATTGAATATAGACAACATCATCATCATCATCATCACGGCTTGGCTT
>NW_010396093.1:0-21430 GCF_000710305.1 Buceros rhinoceros silvestris
GTTCCTCCATGTTGAACCCAGGACAGCTTGCTGCGCCCTTCTGCCATTAAAGCAGAAGAGGAGAGTGGGGGGCTTATTGTTTCCAACAGGAGAGGGTTTAGGCCGAGGCCGAATGCTTCAAAAAAGTCCCACCCTAAAGATGTGCAATAATAGAAAATTGAACTCAGCTGTAACTCTGAAAAAGGGAGATGAGGTTATTGCCGGAGACACTCCCTTGTGCTTTCCGTTTGCCACAGGGCCAGCACGTTCTTCGAGGAAATCTTTTTATGTTCATGCTGGAACATTTTCCACTGCCTGGGGAAAAATTCCAAGGTGCCAAAATCCACTGTCACCCCCGAGTCAGCTCTCCCGTGTTTTATGTGCTGTTAGTGCTGATGGGTATCCACACCGTATTAGAGCTCCTGGTAACTCTCAGAAACTCAAATATTGTCCAAATTACAGCCAGGATATTCAGGGAGCAGAATGTTCCTCTCTTAGCAGATGGCTGCAGTCCACAATGTCCTATAATCACAACATAAAATATTACTACTTTTGCATGCTGTGTTTGGGAAAACATGCCAAACTGCAGTTAAGCTTTCATAGAATCAGAAAAGTTTCTTCAACAGGAAATAAATTTTTTTGCGGGTTTGGCTTTGGGATTTTTTTTCCTTTTTTTTTGGTTTTTTTTTGGTTTTTTTTGGTTTTTTTTGTTGTTATTTCCAAATAGATTTGTCTTCAATCTGCAAGTACAACAGGTCTCTGAATACGGCACTGTCACAGAGGATAGTCTGGAAAAGACTTCACTACAGCAGTGCCTGAGAGTTTAAAAAGTCTTAGAAACTTATTTGGGCTGACTGATTTGGCATCACTGTACAGGCCTTTGCCCTACGAAGGTCGGTTGGGTTGCTATCAGGACAGGAGCCTCTAAGAAGACAGTTGGCCTGATGTGACTTCAGCTGAGCCTTGTTCTACTGCCTCTGGGCGATTCTCCCAGATGATAAATAATGCTGTACACGGGGTGTGCAGAAAAGAGCATTCTTCCTCCTGTAGACAAATTACTTTCTAGTTTCTGCAGGCTGCGTGGTTGTGATTTTTTCCCCCGATGTAATCTGTATTGGGTGTAACGTTACGTAATATGCGATTAAAGACCAGTGATGACTAAGAAAGAAAGCAATCAAGTATTTCACCTGAGAAGCATGTACACATCATTTATCTCACTTTTCTCACAGAAGAAATTAAACCAGATTCCTCAACTTTTAGTACAAGACAAATTAAATCCTGAATTCCATTAAGTGTTGATCTTTCTGCCTCGTGTTCTAAAATTATTCAAATTTTAGGATAACATCAGCCCTTTGAATGGCTTTCATCAAGTCCCAGCCCACAGGGTTTCTCTTGAAGTCCACTGGGTTTCTTGGTTAACCTAGAGATTGTAGTGTCATGTCAAGGAACTTCTTATGCTTTATACAGCTTTACTGGCCAAAATATTCTGTCCTATATGTGAAAGAGAAGATTCCTGGTTTGTGCCATGGCAGCACCTGTAATTTTATTCAAATCACAGCTCTGTTACACTTCCATTCCTATGATTATATAAGTCCCAAACAGTCTGCCAATATAAATAATAATCAGTGACGACTGGATGAAGCAAGAAAAACATCAGGAGAGATACCTTAGATGAGAGAAAACAAAAGCTTTAGTATAAAAAAGTCTTTAGAATAAGCTGGCTGTACAATTCACATCTATCCATGGGCAGGGATGAGGATACTCCAGTCTAATCCGCGTTCCCTGGTACCACTCAACATTTCCTTGAGTTATTTGTGAAAGTGTAAATCTGCATAAAATCAACTTAATTCAACAGCAACACCTCAGTCTGAAGAGTTCTCTTTGCTGGGATATTTCCAAGGTTGGCCAGATACCCTGAAGTTTCCTCCTCTCCTTACTTTGCCAAAGCCTTAGTAAACATAGCCTCAAATCCAGCAGTTTTCCAAAATGATGACTGCAGCACAGCTGCTGTCCCAGCTCCTCCATAGTCCCAGGCCATGTGGCAACTTCTTCACAGAGAGGTGGGAGAAATCTGTGCCAAGCAGCGGAGCATTTAAAAGGAGTATTCACATCTGATGTCATTCAGGTTTCATTATGAGCGATGAATTGCACATTTCCAGCCCAATTCAGAGCATTCAGTTTGCTCATCACAAAAGCTACCAGCACAGCTGGCAACTGTCCCCCTGCCTCGTGTGATGGAGAGGGCTGTAAATAACCCCGCAGCCAAGTTTTGGGTGAACAGAGTGTGTGTAAGGCTCTGCAAACCAACTGCAAAATACCGCTGTGGCAAGGAGAGAGTTCAATGTGGAAGACAAGCAGGTCAGGACATTTAATGTCTCTGTGGTATGTCTATGTTAGAAGTGGAGTCAGGCCATGGACACTGAATAGGGATTGAAAAGTTTTCAAAATTTGGGTATATTGGTATTAGTTTGAACTTTTGAAACTTTCCAAAGCATTAATGTTCAAATTTTTTTTTGGACTTCTCTTGTGTGTATTAGAGGAGGGTGTGCAATGAAATTTCTTTTTCCAGGCTTTGCAACATGTCCCCTCTCAAAACTGTCCTGTGTCTTTTCCCTTCACAGCGCTGACGTTGGGATCGTGGTGTGTCTGCAGTATCTGGTGAGCAGACAGCACTTAGGCTACAGGGGTGCTCAACCACCGTGTTTTTCCTCCATAGAAATTTCATTCCGCTTGAGCTGAAATATGAAGTGTTAAAAAACTGCCATTTTCCTCCTACTAGTTGCATTCCTGAGGGAAATTTTGGAAGATGGCCAAAACCAGTTGAATGCAAAAATCCAATGGCAGAGCAGTGCAGCAGAAGCAGTTGGAACAGACTGTGTGGGGAACGCCTGGGGCTGCCAGGGCAACCACAGCGCTGGCCAGCCATGGGGAGTGGAGCAGCAGCACCATTTCCTCTGCCCTCATCACCCACTCCTGTTGATTTTTTTTTTTTTTCTCTGTCATCTAGAATCAAATTGCAGGTCACAGCTCAGGCTCTAGGGGAGAAGGAGTCAACATCCATGGCCCAGTGCTGGGAAATGGCAAGGAAGGGCAGCAAGAGGGAGCAGAAGAGGGTGAAAAACTTGTCCTCCCCACCTTGACAGTAGGCATCCAGAGCACACATTTGCTCTCCCTCGATGAAGCATCCCCTCCCTTCTATTAGAAAACATGGCCATTGGTGCAATGGTAGGACACTCTGCTTCAGGGCTTAAATGCTCATGGAAGGGAGGAGTGCTGTTGCGCTACTAAGAAATTGTGTTGGAGGGAAATAAAAAAGTATAACTAAAAAAAAAAATTGCATATAAAAAGACCTGGAAGCAACAAGTAACAGCACTGTAATTCTGAAATGTGCGAGTTTGGTTGTTCAGAGACAAAAGTACACACAAAAATACACTTCAGTGATTATGTCTTTGACAAGCTTGAGCTATATGTTAAAATAAAACCAGAAAATGTCACAGAGACATTCATGGAAAAGGTATTAGTCAAACAAGCATCCTTATGAGGAGGTGGCAGAGACCGGAGGGTGTCAAGGTCAGACAAGCAATGTCCATCCCTCCTGCAAAGGATGCTGATTCACATTCCCTCTTCTGAGGGTCGGTCAGCACCAAAGGTACTTTGGAGCAGATGAAGACCATGAGCGGGCTTCATGTCCAGCTTCTGCTCTGGAAGGCTGCTGCAGAGCAGCCTCCTGCTGTATAAATAGTTCTCATACCAAAGGAGAGCTTGGGCAAGTTTTAATCACTGTTCAGGGAATCCAGTTGCTGTAGCATACATACCTCACGCTCCTTTGGACTCACTCAGCTGCCAAGCCCTGGAATTCACTACAGAAGATAGTGTTTCATGTAGGTCATCTCTCCTACCTGCCAACCCTGATGTCTCAGGTCCTCAGAAGCAACCCACCTGGCAGAGAGTTGTGTTTCTATGTTTTCTTATGCTTTATGCTGATCTTCATCCTCTGGGCTTTAATTCCTGCTCATATGCATTGGCAAACTGTTTCTTGTTCAGAGACCTTCAGGGAGGGGTAATTCAGTACCAGTGAGGAAAGGCTTTGTGATCTCCCGTGCAAATTACCACCCTTAGGACAAGACGTCATGCCCAGATATCAGGTAAGTGGCTGTCTTGCTAATCAGAAAATGGCAGTTTGGAGTTCAGATGCAGTTATGTTCCATTGCTACTACCTGGAGTAACGCACAATGTGACTACCTGGAAGAACATTGCCAGGACTGTGCCAGAAAAAGGCTTTAGGACAAATTTGGATGAAATTTAATCGAAATATTTTAGGCTCGAGAGTCATGCTGCTGTTTTCTTTCTCATCTATGTTTTAACAGAGGACCTGGGACCTGGCCATCAGTTCTGTCTCCTGAAGCCACACTGAGAGCCAGGTTCTGCCTGAGGCACACGTGGAGTGCCATGAAAAACCATGTTCCAGCCACCGTGCTTTGTAACGTGGCGGCACAGCGCTCCTTTCAGTAGCAGTGCCAAGACACACTTCTCAGAAATGTTTCTCCTTTTTTTCCACATGAGAGTATTTTCACTGTACCATCTCCAGGAAAGCTCTGCTCTAGCTTCCTTTCCTCAAATACATGATACATCATCCGCTTCAGGGGGTCTTGTTCACAAAATGGGCAGTTTTCTTTGTTTTTCCTGGCAGAGATGTCTACCTGGATTGAATGAATAGGGACAAGCTCTGTAGAGCTGTGCACTTGCATGCTGTAGCACCAGTGTTCGCATTCTTGGAGGCAGCAAGTCGTGAACCATCTACTGCCAAAACTGGTCGAACTCAGGATGCTTGTTGTGCAAAAGGAGAGGGCACGTGTTTTTTAAGGGAACAAAAGCGTGTCTGTTTGGCACCTGGCAATGAGGTCTTGATGTTGGTGTGAGATGTCCTGGGGGTCATGAAATGGTCTGGGAGCAAATAATGAACTTTTGAGGATTTTGAAACTTACAAAAATATGTTGCAGGCGATGTATTGCATGGCTTTGTGACAAGTCTCTACAGCCTGAGTTCTTTTCAGAAGTTCAAGTTGTTTCCTTAGACTACATATTAAAAAACAAGGATTAGGGAATTTAAACCACTTTATCTCATTGATGCCGTGTGTTATTTTATGTATCTGAATTATTCTAAGATAACACCAAGCCTAGGTTTTACTATAGCTTGTCATAGTAACAAATGTAGTTTTAAACAAGTTTATTTCTTTGAAGAGACGTTTTTAATTTAAATGAAAGTTATCTTTACAATCCAATTGGAACTACCCATTCATTTTCACCCTGATTTAATCTGCTGTTGAGAGCTATGGAATCCAACTCATTTCTAAAGCAAGGAAGTCCTGGGGATCAGGACTAATAAATAATCACTAATAAATTTCAGCTTATTTGTAATCTAAATGTGTTTAGCTTCAGCTTGCAGCTACCAGACACTTCTGTACCTGAGCCTGCTAGCTTAAAGAGCCCTCTACTGTCAGCTATTTTCTCCCCCTATATTATGCGTAGACAGTAACTAAACTTGCTGAATTTCCTATTTACTAAATTACATGGACTGAACTTTGCACTACAAAACGGGATTTTCCAAAGACTGAATCATTTCCATGGTTCTTTTATTGGTTTCAGGCTGCCCATGTGGATTTGCTGTCTTTGGTGGCCAGGGAGCCCCAGTCCCTATCTGGGAAGGCATAGGAGGAGGAGGAGGAGGAGGAGGAAGGGGGTTGTGTGTGCGTGGTGGGACAGCAGGCAGCTTCGGCACTGCTGGGCAAACCCCACCAGTCTCAGCTCTAGGTCTGAGCTCCATTTGAACAATATCTACCACCACCCTTATGCCTGTTCTATGGAGTATATGTGTCATCTCCCGTGTGTTGTGAGGCTGGAGCATCCCTGGATGTAAGAAAGGCTGTAAACCATTGGAACAGGCTGCCCAAGAAGGTGGTGGAGTCCCCATCCCTAGAGGTGTTTAAAAGCCGTGTGGGTGTGGTGCTGAGGGACATGGTTTAGGGACCCTGGCAGGGCAGGGTGAATGGTTGGACTTGGTGATCTTAAAGGTCTTTTCCAACCAGATGATTCTGTGATTCTTTGGGAAACATTATTTCTAAGCAAAATGTGCTGAATCCAATGGGAATAAAGGAGGAATCTCAGCTGGCTGGCATGCGAGGTTTTTTTTTCAGCTGTGGTGACTTCCTTGCAGCCTAAAATTTCCCCATCTCTTCCTGTTTGTGTAACCACAGTTGCTATATAGGCTGCCCAGAGCACTGTCCAGCAGGATTGTGCTTAACCTTTTAATTTGAAAATAAGTGATGGAGGAAAAAAAAAAGGCATTCTGAACCACCAACCATTTTCTCAGATTAAAACATCTGTTCTCCTTTTTAACAGAAGCATGGAAATAGGTGGTACATGAATTCATGTTATGTGTTTCCTATCATATCATCACTGGGACAAGTATAAAATAAACAAAGGGAAAATCATTTATTGTGGGTCCTTAAAAAAGTGGTCTGGAGCTCTTTTCAACCTCCTGCAATAATTGTAATTACACGTGGAAACGTTATGCACATAGTATATAATCTGTGAAGCAATCAGATGCTTATCTTTAATCCCCACCTGGTTTGGGGGACTGCTGGCAGGTTGAAGGTTAACCGTGGTGGTTTGCTGCACAGGAATTTGAGGGACTCATCTGTATCAAATCGGGTCTCAACTTCAGCGTTCTGAAAGCAGCTCCTGTAAGTCATGACCAATGTCCTGAAACACCTGCATGCAGGGTTGGGTCTGCGGCTTCCAGTGCACCTTTTCACCTGCTGTTTCATCCCTCGCCTGTCGCCACAGGGTTTTGCAAACATGAGTGCACCCTCCAAGCCTGCGCGGTGGATTTTTTAGATGAGGTGCAGCGTGCACGGAACCGGCCCCACCCTTTACACCTGAGGTTCATCTGCCAGGGCCTAGCGAGCTTGGACGGTGACAGCGAAGTCCTCAGGTCGTAAGTTTGGTTAGAGTATCCTTCTCTTAGATGATGGATGCCTTACAAGGCTAAACGAGCTCCATCTGCCCAGGTTTGCAGTCAGAGTTGTCCTTCTCCTAGGATGGTGCCCGAAGGCTAGTGAGCCCACCCTGCCCATGGACACACTTTGTCTGACCCTTCAGTTGAGACCTGTCTGGCCTGGGAGACCCCACCAGAGGCACGTGCCACCACCAGCAGAGCTCTCAACCTCACAAGGGCACGCAAGCTCCTTCCCCACGGCAAGGGGGTGCCAGTGAAAGAGGCTCCTGTAAATGCAGTAAAGGCAAATTCCCCAGGAAACTGCTCTGTGGGTCACATGAGTTGTGCAGGTTATTTGGAACGAACTTTAATAGAGTTGAGAGTAGTTTCATCCTGTGCGTGAGATCTAACAATTAGGGTACCCTCTAGGCTTGTATGAATCATTAACTTCCAAACCTGCTAGCTCAGCCTCTGACACAGAGCCATGCTTCACCGCTAACTGGTGTCCCCTCAACACAGGCACCCGAGCTGCTCCGGTAAAAGTTGCAATCCATCTCACTGGGGCAGCCTGTGCTTAAATCCAACTGGAATGGCAGTAACAAACTCCAAAGATTAGAAAAAGCTGTGAGGAGCTAAAAGTTCAATAACTTCTAGAAAGGTGTCTTTCTCTAGGATTTTTTTAACACTTGTGAAACTTTTGCGTTTATGGTAGGGTTAGTCTAGTCATGTCTGAATGGTAAAACTTTAATATTTTCATGTCAGAAATGATTTTGCAAAAGTTAACTTTCCCCATACTTTGACTTATCAGTTTCAGTTGTGGTGGTGTGCGTTTCAGTTGAAGTTTTATTACATTATGCTGGCAGCACATTATGTTTTTTACACATGGATTTGATTGAGAAATGAAACTGGAATAAGAATGAGGTAGCAGCAGCATCTGCTGGGAAACACAGCCAGTGCTGGTGTCAATCAATCTGATTGATTAAATATGGTGGCATACATTTTATTAAAACAAAATGCTCTCCCTGAAGAAGGCTATTATGCCATTATAATACATAGCTTTCCTAAAGAACATTACAAAAGAGGTGGTCTGTTTATGAAACACAATACTTGTAAATAACTGGGAAGAACCGAAGAGTTCAAATTGCATTTGGCTGCTCACGGAAACAGCTATTTTATTGTTTTGGCCTGCAGTAGCTGGTATTGTTGTATTGGCAAGATCAGCAGCACTGATGGGAGTATAATTATTCTGCAGGACCAGAAAATGATTTTATGCGCTCGCTGATGTTATTAAACTGGTCCAAGATCTTGAAGGTGCTCGGTGGCTTGTGACCTTGTATTACAGACTGGCTCAAGGCTTGAGCTGGAGGCTGTGCCTGCCCACCCCGTGCCTTGGGCACGCTGAAATTAATTTCCAGGCAGCCTCCCGGCTCTCTCTTTGCAAGGACGGGTGTTTGCAGGGCTGGCCTGAACCTGAGAAGTGAAATCCACTGGGGATGGCTGGTCACCGAAGGCACAATTACCTGCCCTTCCAGGTACAAGGCGCAGATGTCTTCAGCTTGCCTTCTGTCTCACAGAAACAAGCAGGATGTGCAGCAGCTCCACCCTGAAATACAGCTGGTGGCAAAAGAAACCATTTCATGGTGCATGCTCTGCTCTCCCCAGGGAAAGGTCAAGAGGAACAATGAGGAGTGTTATTTGTGAAGTGCTTGGAGAATATAGTGATGGAGAATTTAGGATACAATAAATCTTTGCAGTGTTTCCTATCCACCTAGAATTATGACTTCTGCTAGGTATCTTCAGGAGTTAGTAGGAGTTTTGCACTGAATTCAACAGGATTAAGGTTTTATCCACTTCCACTTATATTAAGATGAATTATTAATGAGATGAATTATGAAAATTCTTAACCGATGTAGGTATTTTACTCAGTTTCCTCCAAATGTAGACATTCACTATTCAACACAGGTTTCTGCTTGCTTCCGTCTTCCTCACTGTATGTATCCAGGTAACATTTGCTTCAGTAAATAATATAAACATAAATAAACATCAGCACTGGAGTCCTGCACCCCACTCTGTATGAGTGCAATGACTGGGGATCCACCAAGTTCACGCTCCAGTTTGGCACGGCACTGCAGGAACAGACTAAGAGGGTGTTTCTGCCATTGAGGCTCCTACCGCCTGCCATCACCCAGGCACACAAATCATGGTAGAAAAATACCCGGAATGTAAATCGTGTAACACAGCAATAGCCTGTGCCACTGCTGTTTTCAAGAGGAGGATGCTCTTTATCAAGCTCGTTGGGTTCTTCATATCCTGCGAGGTGAGAAGCGGCGAGTTCAGGGGAGAGGAAGAGAGCAGTGGAAGCCTTTGATGAGATTGGCAGTGAAAAAGGAAAATAGCTGGGAGTGGAAGATTAGATGGGGAGAGGACAAAGTTGTGCAGGGAAGACCCAATTTCCAGAGGGAGAAAAGAGGAAAGGAAAGATAGCACATGGCAGAAAGTGTTAGTCTGCTTTCAGAAAAGGGCAAAACGCAACAGCAATGCATAGCATCATAGCATAGGGGAGAAGCACAGAAAAGATTAGGTTTCAGTCCACTCCCTTTTTGCTCCCTTATTGCTGGTTTTTTTCACGGTAACCCCTCTGTGTCACCTTTTTTTCATTTCAGTGCAAATCCTTGTGCTGTTGTATTTCATTCGGTGGACACAGCCTGTTTGTGGCACTGCAGTAGTGGCTGCACCATAGAAACCCTGGTAGCTGCTCCCCAAGCACCGTGTTACTCTTTGTCCATCTAATTCAGTGAAATACATAAGTGGGTGCATGGAATTAAAAGCAAACCCAGCAGAGAATCTCAGCACATTTAACATGATGGCATCAAAATGACATGAGTACAGATGGCTTAGACAATACCTGTGTTGAATTTTTAATGGCAGATTTGGAACTATTTTTAAGATCCTACTGTTATTTCTCTGGAGAGATCTTTTCTTAGCAATCTGAGTAGAAAATAATAATGAGCAATAAAACCCCTTGCTAGGCAACCTCTTCAACATGCAGATGGTTTCTACAGCGACTTATGCTGAGGCTAATCTTTCAGGATTGAGATATTTTCAGAAACATCCATTTGTGGTTTACTTCTTTCTTTACTCACAAAAACGCAGCTTTGTATACAAATCT
The DNA here is from genome assembly GCF_000710305.1 of Buceros rhinoceros silvestris. Classification (NCBI taxonomy): domain Eukaryota; kingdom Metazoa; phylum Chordata; class Aves; order Bucerotiformes; family Bucerotidae; genus Buceros; species Buceros rhinoceros. Next base: position 10,145 of record NW_010396093.1, read on the forward strand.
TTTCTCCATCCCCACCCACGTATTTGGTGGTTTGAGGCTTGCTAACAAATTTTTGCATGAACAGGCAGCTCTGTTGTACTTTGCAGACCTCAGAAGTGTTGCTGGTGATGGTATTTGTAGCGATGCATACTTCATCTGCCTCCAGCCTTCATTCCTTCGCGGAGCCCATTGGTTTTCTCAAAAGTTCTCCACCACCTGCATTATCTTAACTTGCAAGCTTATCCCAGCACAGAATTGCTTGGAAGAGCGCCAGATCTCCAATTTTACCATTTTACAGTGGGGGATGGTGTATTTTCTAATATCCTCTCAAAAAGAAACACTAAGATCATTCTGAGCACGTCAGTCTTTGGCAGGCGACGCTTCAGTTTTTTTTTCTAAGTTCGTCTCCTTTCATCCCCCATTAATCTTCCCACCTTTGCAGGAACTTAGTTTTCTTGCTGCTTGCATGTTGCTGGGCTGGAAGACTTTCTAGTTTGTGGTGCTTATATTGCCACCTTTTTCTGATGGAGAAACCCAAAGGCTACAAAATCTCTGGGTTTATGGTTTATATGCAAAGACAGGAAAGTGGTGGGGTCTTGGATGAAAAGCCTCAGGTTTGTTATACAAGCAGAGTAAAGGATAGTCACTTCAGACTTCAGTAAGCATCTGAATTAAAGCAAATGCTGTGGCACCACCCCTTTAGATATTCCCTGACAGTGCAAAACCGAAGATGGCCACCAGAATTTGATTTCATGCTGAAGTGCCAGACTGCACAACAATTCAGGAGCACTGTGTATCCTGTGCAGGTTTACTTGCAGCAAGCCCCAGGAGCAGCCTGGGCAGGAGAAATCACTTCCACCATAACGGTTTAATATCCGATAAACATGCATCAGTATTTGAGAAGCACAAAGTGAAATATAACATCTAAAACATTCCAGAAGAGAATAAACATTGCTGAAGTGAAAATGCCCTGAGTGCATGAGACATTTTCAAGCCTTTTTCTTTAAATCTTCATGAACCTACCAGCGTTACTACCAGAGAATCATAGTTGCAAAAGTTGATTTGTTCATTCTCATTAATAACAACCAAAGAGCACAATGATAACTTTGATGCATATTTTGTTGCATCTACAGTAGCTGGCAAGGAAAGGATTTTAACCTGCTGCTAGGTATGATTAGCCCTAAGAGAAATATTTTTTATAGTGTCTCCACAGGATTTTAAAATCTTGATAGCTACTGAAGGTTAATTAACATACATTAAAAAAATAACTAAAATCTAGTGCTTGTACTTTTGCACAGGACAAGGCGCTGACCTGTGTTTACTGAAGCAGGTAACACCTTTCTCTGGGGATCCTGACCTGAGACACAGCATGAAGCTGGCACCTGCTGACTTCTGCCCAGTCAGGATTTTGTGTATTATGAACCGAATAAACCCCACCGTTACATGTAAACACACGTAAGACTATTAAGCAGTTGCGTACTTGATCACCACCACATCAGAAGTGCTTTTGCTGGGCGCAATGGACATGAATTTCCCCTTTCGCTTCTCAGGATGCAGAAGCTGTTTCTCGATAAGGAAAATGCCCTTGAACAATGCACTGGGAGGGAAAACCAGCTGAAGCTCTGCTTTGCGGTTAGTTATATTTTGGAATCCTAAGTAGCTGTTTGACTACGTCTATATTCATTAGGCAGGAATTTAAAGTAAAAAGTACATCATTCATTCTCGTTACCGCAGCGCAGACCTCTACAGCTAGCCCCATCAAATAATGCAAACCAAGTGAGCAAACTACCAACATAATTTACTGTCAACTCCTGTAAAAACCTGGGAAAAAATCCCCGCAGTCCAAAATATTGTGGGTGGTTTTAACAACGTTGTCCACAGTGCATGAAATGCAATATTTTGGTGGTAGTAATTGCCGTTATTTAAACCTCAGAAAGCTGCAGATTTATATTTGTTCGGTTTCCCTTTAAGCTGGATAATAAATCTGTACAGCCTTTGCTGGGCTTCTGTGAGTTTTCTTTTTTTTTTTTTTTAAGGACTTCTGAGAAGATAATATCTGCCTATACTGGTCTATTTTTTTGGCTTTTTAAAAATCGCAGGAAGTATTTTAACTGCTGAGTTGCTCTGTATGGGGTAAATTGTGTCTTTAGACATACTGCACTGTAAGTACTGAAGATAGCATCACAGATACGTCTGCAGAAGCCAGCAGTCAGTTTTGACTCGGAAGATAATACACCAACTGCGTATTAAGTTTAATGTAGATTAATGCCAGTTGCTTTCCTTTGCATGTATGTACACAGGTACAAATAATTAAGATTAATTCCACTGGATATAATGGCCTTCGCTGTGCACAGTGCCATAAAATTCTTCTTTAATAGCTGTTAATTGGATGTATTTGCTTTGATGGTGAAGTCCTGATTAGTCTCGTTACCCTACAGACCCTTCCCCCTCCCTTCGCTCACTTTTGTGCTTAGGAAAAGATTTATAATAAGGGAATCACAGCTATGCAGTTTATTAGCAAAAAATCAATACATGTTTATATGTCTTAGAGGTTCAGCTAAACAGGGGTGCTTTGCATAATCTTTGAAGAGTAGAAAAGATGCATGTTTTCATTTTTTCTTCTTTTCTCCATGCAGTGTTTTTCCAGGTAATAACTCAGATTTCTCACTGTGTTTCTTTGCTGTGTCTGTTTTCTTTCTTTGGCTTCTGCATTGAACCTGCGGAGCTGCGCAGTGGAGAACCATGGTAGCAAGTTCTAGCACCAGGATGTCAGGCATTTGGCTGAATTTAGGAACTGTTTCCGTATGATGAGTCAATGTGTTTTCTTCTGGAAAATAGTAATTATTTGTCCATCTCCGTTCTCCAAAATACAGTAAGCCTAAACATAACGGACAGGGGCTTCCATGTGTGCAAATCAGCGTATCTTCACTGAAATTTGGGGGGATATTTGATTCGTAGTGAAGTTCTGGCCCTAGTTTTGTAAGCAGCTCATTTTTAGCAATAATGCTTCTCATTTGTTATCTCCCAGGAGGACAGCTCTTTTTATGGAAGTAATGAATGATAGATATAGAAAGGAAGAAATTAAAGGTGCAACTACAGCCTGAGCCGATGACTCAGAGCTGGTTTCCCAGGCACGGCGCCTCCGCTCTCTCCCATGCACTGACGTGTATGGAACCGCCACCAGTTTTCTTGGGACATCAGCCGAGCTGCATGTGGAGCTGGGGCATTTTTTCCTGCTTGGTGCAGTTTCAAGTACCTGAGCCTGGCTACCCAGGAGCTGTGGCAAAGCCTGACCGCAGGAGTTCTTCACTATGGATCTCTGCTCCAGCAACTCCAGCTCTCACTAACACGAATCATCTGTAACATTTTATCATTACTCTACTGGGCTAGTGCCTTTTATTATGCGTGAGTATGAGCTCATCAGCTTACTGTGTTTCCTGCTCCTGTTGATCTCCGCAGGGCCCATCAAAGAGGACAGGGCTCATCGAAGAGGACAGGGCTCTTCCCATCTGCCTGGAGCCACCGGACACTGCTGGGACACAGTCTCACACAGAAGGGGGAACTCCAGTTTGAGATAGTTTGCACTCTAGCAAATAGGCTCTCCCTCAAGGAATACTTGAGTCAAATGTCTGTGGGGTCTGATCTAGTGCCAGGAAGGCTTTGGTGGGACCTCGTCCAGCCAAGGATGGGCTTCTGCCTTTCTCCTCCTCCACCACTGTGTGTTTAGTGAGTCCATGCATTCCAACAGCCAAATAGGATCCTTAAAAATGTATGGGTTATAAACGATCAGCCTGATTAAAAATTACTGCGTAAAGTGCTCCATGGAGGACAGCCTAGCACTGCTAGTTGTGTGAATCACTGCTCGTTATGTGCTTTAATTAGGAAAATTGCTGTACAACGCAGGTTTTAGAAGATGTCTTCTCACAGATCTTCAGTGCTCCCTCTGACTTTATCTCTGCATCTGCTGCTTATATTACTTGGCAGCCAGGGGAAGCCCAGCCAGGGCCATTTCCTAAAGTGTTTAAATCTGAGGAGCCCTATCATGATGCCCAATTATGCCATTGTCTGAGGATCTGATTGAACGATTTGGGGACGGAAAGAGCAGGTCTTTTATGAGATGAATAATCTATGGAACATTAATATGTAATTCTCCCCCTCCTCCAAAAATGAAGTCTGTGTCATAATGGCAATTATGAAAATTTCTTTTTTTAAAAAAGCAGACCATTTCTTTGTAACCATTTAAACATGCTTAGCAATTATACATTTATTGTCAGTGTAAAGTGAACAATTCAGAAAGAGCCGGGTGAATATCAGCAGAAGCAATTAAGAAAGGTGTTTATTTTACCGAGGCCTCTCCATTTTAATTTCAGAAGCAAAGCTCTGTCACTGAGTTTGCAGTTGTTTCATTCATGCTTTTAATCGCAGTCCATTTCCAAACGTGACTCTCTCTGCCCTAGGCTAGGCTGTATTTCCATGCACTTCTGCCTTAAGACCCTTCTCGCAAGGGGAGGGTTAAAACCAATATTTGTAGATAAAGAGGTAAACATATTTACATTCAGTTTTTCACACTTTATGCATATGTCATGCAGTGAATAGTTTTAGAGGTATGTTTGTACTATCTCTCCAGAATTTTTACAGTCTGCAGGACACAAAATCTCTATAAAGTGACTTATTGAAATAGAAGCAGATTGGTAAAACCGTTTCTCTCTTATGAACTGTGAAGAATGATCCTCTAAATGAAATCAGGAAGGAACTGGACAGAATCTTGTTTAATGGTGTGACAAAATGAATCACAACTATTCCAAGCATCCATCACTGCTAAAAGGGGACCACAAATGATCTGTGAACTACTATATATTGATTACTCATGTACTACAAGTGTCGGATTTAATGTTCACACACCATGGAAAGGCGGCAGGGACAGATGGTGCCTTAACTCTTCTTTGATAGATTTTAATGGTGAAATATTGATTTCTATCTGGCCAAGGCCTGTTGTTAGGGGCCAAAGTCATTTGTTGGGTATAGCCGGACACCCAGTCTGCTAGGGGTAATCAATCATTTTTGGCAAGGCAGGTGAAATTCTGAAGAGAAGCACCTTGGGTTCCCAAACCGTATTGAGATGAGGCTCAGATCAAGATTTGCGCGTGCACACCACCCCCCCGCCCCACTCACACATACAAAAAGACTCCATGAAATTGTGCTTGTAAAGAATTATTAATGATAAGACATGTTTACTGAGGAGAGTCACAGCGAATCACAGCTGACATGAAATAGTCTGGGAGCCTCGGAGAGAAAATGAGCTTCTCGCTAAAAGGGACTATATTTTATTTAAACATCCGTCTAGGGCTGAAAACTCAGGTAATCTGTTGTGTTACAAGCCACTGGCTGTTCTTGCCATCCAGAGAGATAACAGTGAGGAGCTAATAGGAACACATCAATCACAATCAGGCTGCAATTCCACCGGTGTCTCCTCTTCCCAGCTCCTTTTTAAGCTCCTTAATAACGATGATAACATAGTTCTGGGCTTGTGAGAGGGTTTCTTCCCTTCGAGGGTCATATTCATAAAGCGAATGGCTTGCAAAGTCAGCATCTTACTCTTATGGAAAGGGAGGGGGTGGGGGGAGCGCGAGTGGGGAGGGAAGGGGTTTGCAGGTGGGAGGGGTGGAGGGGCAGGAGGGAGTGGATTTCCCCCAGCAATAAATCCGTGGACGCCCCTCTTTCCCCTGACAGCCTTCCCCAGAGAGGATTCCTGTTCGGAAGTGGGCGGGAAAGGGTAGCCTCTGCCCAGATGTGCCCCAGATGTGGGAAGCCAGTTGAGGCTGATTTTTCGTTTAGATTATCTTGCTTACCTAATGATTTTTGCTTCACTGCTCAGCTCGATTGTGTTCACTAGGACGGCAGGCTATTAAAATGTCAAGGCGCATTGAATTGTTGTTATCAAGGAAAGAGACCTTTCCAATCAACCCACGTTCCCTGGGTCGCATAAAGGCGAAGAAGGGATTGGAGGAGGAAGAAGACCTTCTCCATACCGGGAGGGGGGAGAGGTGCGGTGGGAGGGTTGCGTGTGTGTGTGTGTTTATGTGACTGTGTGTGTGTGCAGGCAGATGCGCGCCTTAGCGCCTGCTGAGGTGCGGTGCAGTAATTAAAATGCCATTTTTTATAACAGGTTTTAGACATTTCTCTCGTTCGCATTTACAGGGGGAGATGAAACTTCTCCCCGTTGTGCTTTTCACTGCAATCCCTGTAAAGAAAATACTGAGAGGAGGAAACTTGTGTGGTTGAATCACTGGCCCTGCATACTAAGGAGCTGCTGGGCTGGGCTGAAGGAGAAAAACAAAGGCAAATGCCTTCCTCATGTCTGCACCTGCCTTAAGGCTTGATAAGAAAATAAGTTCGCTGACCTACTGGGAAAAACACTGGAGATTATCCGGTATCACAATATTGAACAACTGGTGACAGGATGATACAAACCCGGCACATTTGGAGATACAAAAATCCTCCACCTCTCGTCGTCACCACCACCACCTTGTTCATATAATTGCAGAGGAGTTTGTTACACAGAGGCACATCAGATATTGCCACAGATTGATTTTTTATCTTTCTTCTCTTGTAAACTATACAGTATGTCATATTGGTTGGGAAAAAAGATATTCTTTGGATTTACTTCTCTTTGTTTAAATAATTTCACAAATAGTTCGCTTTTCTCCTGTCATTTCTTGTTCACGTTCATTTTAAAAAGATGGCTTTGTTTTCGCTTGTATACGGTTTTGCAGAATAATGACATCTATCCCGTCCCCCATGCATCAAGCATCATTGATTGGCCAGAACATCATTGTCACTACTGGGTGTCCATCTTCACACTTGCTGCTGGCAGGTCCCTCATCCGCTTTCTCTGTCTCACACACGCCCCTTTCCACAGCTGCAGCTCACTCACAAACAAGCATGCCCTATTCTCTTTTTGCCTAATATGCGTTTCCCCTGGCGTGCTTTCACCCTGTGTCTCCTCCTCACACACCCTCGCTTTCTCTCCCTCCAACCTTGTGCTGCTGTGCGAGTCCATGGGCACAAAGCTCGGCCAGCTGCTCAGTTCTGCAGCAATCTGTAGCTTGGTCTGCGTTAAAAAGCCACGAGAAAGCAAATCCTTCTGTCTTCCTCCACGTTGTCTAGGCTGATTCAAAAAAGTTTCTCGCATGATATTGGATTCCCCAACACATTCAGGCACAGGAAAGAGAGAAGTGCTGAAGGGACTAGAGGAGTCCTTGCTAGTCCGGGGTGAGACAGTGGAGAATGGGTACACAACCCTCCTTTCCCACCACGCTTTTGCTCCAGCTGCCTTAGTTTTTACTCTGCCTTACACTTCCACTCTCACATCTGTCCCGGGGCTTGTCTCCATGGAAAAATTACTGCGTGCGGGTCTGGGATGTGAATTAATAGCACATCCCTGGAGAGAACGTTGAAGGTACAGTGAGGACTTGCGTGCACAAGGACATTTTTGTGGAGCTAGCCAAGGTGTAAATCTCCTGCACTGTGACACCTTCTCCCCATGCACACTGCCGATGCTCCACACACACCCAGTGCCCATATGCGCTTACAGCAAGTGTGATTCCAAGAAAAGCCAAGAAAAAAAACCAAGAAAAGCCCCGATGCATTTGCTGGCATATATTTATTCTTGCAAGTGGTTTGAGAGGTGAAAAAGTGGTATTATTCCTTTACAGAAGGGAAATCAAGGCATGAAGGCTCATGAAATGCCTCAATACCTTAGGTGCTGGGATCCAAAGTGTCTTGACCTAGGACATAAGTGGGTGGCAGACAGCAGGAACTGGCACCTAGTGCCTGAACACTGTCCTCTGGTTATTAGTACTCTAGTTATTAGACCAGCTTTCATTAGATTAGCTTTCATTTCTCCTATGAATAGTTTTTCTCATCTCCTCTCTGCTTCCCTCAATATTTAACAATTTCCACGTTCTTTTTGCAAACCATAGCTTCCTCAAGCAGTTGTGTTTGGCTTCACCACTGATGGCTGTGAACCAGACATCCAGCCCAAAGAAGAAACGATGCTCCTCCACCCACTTACCAAGTCAAACAGAGTGATCTTCATTGTGGACCAGGTGTAGCACCACACAGGTCTTCAGCCTGACTCTGCTCCCAGCCACTGTGAGTGGCCAGACAGGGTGGGGAAAGAAATTACCACCTTCAAGACCAAAGAAAGCGTGCTGCGAAGGATGCCTGTGACCTTTTTGCACTGACATCCAACTTGCATATGGCTCCCAGCCTAGACCTGTATCTAAGACGAGGCTCAGTGGACCTGGACCATCTCTAGGTTACTTGGCCTCAGCTGTGCTCTTCTTATCTTCTCTTGGCATTCCATATGTCCTTTGAGTAGAATGCTCCTGCCTCTGATAATTTCCTGAGTATGTTGTTTGGACATGTATTTTCTTCTGCAACAGGCTATGAGCTTCCTACCGTTGTTAGCACTATTCTTCTGCAGGCTAAGCATCCGCACGCATTATTCATTACCTAATAAACTTGACCAGCCCCACTACAGAGTCCAAAAAACTGTTGAACCTAATCCTGTCCCATCTGCTCCACAAACTGTGGGAAACCTCTTAGGGTTCAGCCTAAGAAATTTTCCAAGTGGGTGGTTTTGAACTACCACTGGTTGAGAAATGATGGGCAATTTTTAAGGAATCGTTGTCAGCATTGCCATCATGATAGATGAATTGATTTTACAGTTGGTAAAGGACCATTAGAGTACCTCCTTCAAGTCCTGGCCAGCACTGGCCAGCTGAATACCATCAGCCCAGGCTGACATCATTTCCCATACCTGTTTTGGGCATGGCCTCAAGCCTGCAGTCAATGGCAATCCTTCTACCAACTCTGAAGGCTGGGAACAGTTCTGTAGCAGTTTGGAAGAAAAATAAGCAAAAATTCTTTGTTGCATTCTTCTGTGCACATGTAACCTGAGTGACTTTCTGCAAGAGGAACCAGCATGGCCTGCAAAGCACAGGAAGGGGTTAAAAGTTTGGCTGTGCAGGAGGAGTTGGAAAGCCTGTGCCGCCTGTGCCTTCTTGTGTTCGCTATATTTCAGAAATATTCGGGCAACCTGAATTAACTTCCATGATTCCTCAACACTTCCTCAAGGAGATCTTGTCATTGACTTGTTCTCCTGGATCTGGGGGTGTGAACACTTCTGCTGAGAGTGACAGAAGACCATATGTATTCCAAGTAGATAAGATTATATAAACTACTCTTTCCTTACCCATTTAGGGGCTAAGGAAAATGAAAACTTGTAGCACTATAACTCACAGGATGACAAAACCAGAAAGCTAACCTAGCTTTTCTTTTGAGGATGGCCAAGGTCAAAAGACTCAACAAAGCTAAAACTCAACAGCTAAGACTTCACCAGGGAGAGATCAACTGAAGACATCACAGATCAGCAGGGAGAACTGTCCATAGCACGAGATAACGCTGTACTGCCTCATGCCAATGGGTGCGATGCTCACACCGCTGGCTGGTCCAAGTGTGTGCAGAGCATGCCTCGTTCGTGAATACTTGTCCGCTTGTGTCTGTGGTCAGGCAAAGGATGGAGTTTTGTTCTTAGCACAGTGGGGTCTTGGTTTACAGCTCTTCTCTCTAGGCAAAAATTATAAAAAGAACTTAAAGGGGTGCAGAAAATGCAAGAAAAGCACAACATGTGTCCCCTCCATGCCCTATATTTGACAATTTTTCTCACTGAATTCTCCACATGCTGAGCCTGTTTTGGTCAGTTGTGTCGATACTGTGCCTCAACTGAACTGATATCCAGTAGGAAACTCCTTATGCTTCAGCAGTATCTCAAAACATGAATAGTTGTGTCTTTTTTTTTTTTATGATTCAGTCTAATGAGCCATAATGACATAACCCTAATGTCACAGTGTGCCCTCCCAGGGCTGGATGGGGTAAAGAGCTCGCTTCTCCTGCTGAGACACAAAGCATTCTCTATATATGACACGATAAAATGGATGGTAACAAAGATGGGCAAATTCACAGCATGTTTTGGAAGAAATGTCATACTGGACTTACGTGCTACCTGAGCCCCTCTGTCTGTCTGATGCTGCAGCCATTTGCTGCTCCCTCTGCTCCCTCATCTCTCACCCTATAAACATCAGAGGCTTTTCAAAATTATCAGCCTTCAAGAGGATCTAAGTTTCAGTGCCAAAGTCTAATTTCAGACATCTTAGGCCTGATTCTGCATCTGGCCCTTTGTACAAGAAAAAACACTTAGTACTGGCTATTACATTTAAATGTAAATTGAATGGAACAGGAGAATTGGTTCCTGAGCTGTGCCAAAACCCTTGTGCATTAAGAAGTTAAAGCTGGTATATATATGCATCAATCATGCCAGCATAAAACACATCAAAGAGATGTAATTGCCCCCCAAGCAAGCTTTATAATTCACAGAAAACTCAATTGAACTTATCTCAGTTAAAATAAGTCTGAAGAGGAAGGCACTGGAATGTTCCCGATGATTTCTTGAGATGTCGTGCAATAACCTTATAATTATGATTAAAGCTTTATTTTCTTTGGCTTCAGAAATTATATTCTCCCCTGGCTGCATCTCTGACCTCCCCAGGCAACTTCCATGGGCCAGTGAAGCAGTCACTGATGCCTGGATTTGGAGAGGGTCAGCCCTTTCCAAAGCATTTGGCCATGCATCCTCCCCGTTGGAATCAGCTCTTTCTCTGGGGACTTCCAGAACTTTACAACAAATCCCTGAGCTGACACCACCCAAGATGTGAAAGAGAGGGCAGAAACGTGGGAGACGCATTGAAATAGCTGGTTCGGCCAAACCGTTTTCGGGGCAGATGTGAGGCGAAGTGAGTCCTGTTGTGTTTGAGGCCGGCAGCAGCTGCCTAAGCCCGTGGGCAGGCTCAGGTACGCCAGAGTTGTCCTTCCCTGGCAGCTCCTGGTTCCTGGGCCTTCACTACACAGAGGAAAATCAGTGTCAGCCAGGGCTGACCACATACGACAGGATGAGGGTAAAGGTGAGTGGTCTTTGCTTGCAAACAGCTGGCTACCAGCCCTCTGCTCCAGCCAGCCTTCTCACTGTGGTTTTTCAAAGCCCCCTGCTAGCTTTCCCAATACATACAATTTGTCACCCACAAAGTGTGGAGGCAAAAATGCCCCGGGGAACTCCTCAGACATAGTCCAAGCTGGTGTGGCTCTGGGATCCTCAAAGCAAGCACTGGAAGCGAGGACAAGGCACAACTAAGCCAACCCTTTTTTTGCATCCCAGGGATTTCTTTGATAGCAATATAGCTGTGTAGG
>NW_010396093.1:21518-24079 GCF_000710305.1 Buceros rhinoceros silvestris
GGAATGGGAGCAGAGGGCACAGTTGTTGTTTGCCATGGAGCACCTTGAAGAAACTAAACTGGCACTCAAAGCAGCATAATTGGTGTAGCAGGAGGCTGTGCCCATGCTAATAGTTCTTACTGAGATGAAGCTTATTAACATGTGCACTGGTGCATCTGTATTGCCTCTGGGACTCAAACTCAGCATGGATCTCTGCCGTGCCGTGTGGAGGTTTTACCTTCCTCTGACCTTGCTCAGGCTCCTTTGTCCTCTTCGTCTGTGCTCTGAGTTAACCTCTTGTCTGCTTAGGCTTATCCCCTGTATTTTAAATCCAGGCCAACTTTTTTCAAGTTCGTCCTACATCGTGGATTATAATTGTGTTGAAAGTATTTTGCATCCCATTGTTATGTTGCTTTCAGTTCGTGGGAAGTTTGTAGTGCAATGCATGCTTCAAAAAGCCCATCTCTAAGCTGAAGTTTTAAGCTATTACAAGTGATCAAAAGACCTCACTCTCTGCTTGCCCTACTGTTGTATTTTGGAGTCAGAGGTGTGCATTTATTCCATGTGAGTCCACAGACTGAATCTCTGTTTGAGAGAGAGGGTGAAAATTAAATCTTGCTCGTAGCATCCAGACTATGCCTTTATTTCATCTATAGGAGGAATAGAAATGTAACTTCAGGGGACTAATATGAAATAAGCAGGAGAGAAAACGTGGTCTCTGCACGTGATCCCTGCTGTGAATTGCAAGACAAACTAAACCTCTGCCTTCAGATTTACTGCTGCTAGCACAGTTTAGGTGGAGTATGTGTTTACCAGGGTGTTACCTCTTATTGTTGATTGTGAAGACCATAACAAAGTCCAAGCAAGGTATGTGGCAAGCACAACTTACGGCAGCCGGTGTTGAACCCTAATCTATTAAATTCCTCCAAAGCATGGATCTTTTTAACACATACTACACAGGGAGTTTCCAGAGAGGAGGAAGCAAAGGACGCTGATATGGCAAGGTGCTGGGCTACTGTGCCCAATACGGGCTGTTTATCATCACACGGGCACGGCGTGCGACACAGCGCTCCACCTTGCTGCACAAGCCACTTCACTGACACACTTCAGGTTATAACCCATCTGGTGCTTCCTCCCTCCTTCCAGACAATTCAACTAGGGCAAGAACAAGCTGCAGCAACATGAACGGTTAGGATTTGGCAGTGTTTTGCTAACAATGCCAGTCACCCTGATCTGCAAGTTTCATCTCGAAATGCCCCCTGCTTAGCTGTAATTAGAGGCTGTCCCAGCCTGAGGCCTCTTTTCAACAATGGTCTGCACTAAAATTGAACACAAACTAATTATGTAGGTGTGTTTTGTCCCCACAACTTCAAGACATCATTAGAAGACTTGCAGTTTGTTAGTTTCTACCCACTCTTGCACCATTGAGATCATTTCAGCACAACCCTGTAAGCTTTCCGTGGAGAGAGTTGCCACACCGGGAATTAGCAGGCTTGGCTGGTTCATTTCTTTTGTAAAATCCTGTTGTTTTGCACTGAACGTGGCACATCTCTGGCGTATGTGATTCAGACCAGGCAATCATCCTGCACAGTGCAAATCAATGAGATGAAATGTAGCCATTGACAGCATTTACAATTTTGCCCATTACTATGAAATCCTCTTTCTTTACATGGAAGGGGCTTTTATGAATCTGTTGAAGCATAACTGACAAAGCCTTCAATACTGACTATTGCCTAAATACTGCAAAACGTAACAGTTAAAGAAGATACATGTGGTGCATATTTAAAAGGATTAGAATAAGCACTTTGTTGAACGGCTGCAGCACATTTGTCCCTTTTTCAGGATGCTTCTTAAACTTGGAGGTTTTCTTCTTCCCATGAGTTAAATAACACTTGTCTGGGGGCTTACCAAATCTCTCTGCTGCTCCGCATGCTGACTGTGGAAAATACGTGTTTCTATAGCGGCGTTAAAAAAAAAAATCCACGCAGTGTAATTATTCTTTATGCTAATATAATAGACTAGTAAATGCTCCTGCCCTTCTTGCTGGACTAATTACATTTCAGTAATGTGAATGATCCCTGGAGCCGCTACTGTTAAATATTTTTGGAGCAGTAGCGAGGGAGTTTGTTGTTTGTACACACTAGAGAAGTGTGGATTTGAGAAACAGAATAGCATGTCTCTAAGGCAGTAATGCTCCTTCTGACGTGATCATACTAAGTTAGGGTAGATGTAACAGAGGGAACCCATTAGCTGGAGGATTTGCTGCTTCCTGTCTGATACGCCAAGTCCTCTCATTCAGAACCCTGCTTTCGCAGGGGCTGAAATAAGTTTCAGTGCAGACACTGATTAGAAGATACTGAATAAAATGCAAATCTTATAGATCGTATACTTCTAAAGAAATCTAGGGAAATCTCAAGCCACATCTTTTTAAATTGGCTACTGTGCTGACTACGTGACTAATGTCGCTGTCCTTGAACAGGCAGAGGTCACCAGCATTGAGGCCATGTTGCTGAAAACGCAGCTGCGCTGGGCAGGGCACGTCTCCAGGATGGCAGATCACCGCCTCCCTAAGATCATGGTCT
>NW_010396093.1:24426-31238 GCF_000710305.1 Buceros rhinoceros silvestris
TGGGAAAACCCTTCCCAAATTCTTTGTCCGCAAAGCCAAGCCATGATGAGAATAAATTATTTACTATAATACGCAGATTAGCAAATAAAGCCCAAAAGGAATTAGAGCAAGCAAACAGAGTAGTTTCAGACAAAGCACCTGTAACAATTTGGAAAGGCAGCCCTGCCTAGCTATTGGCTTCTGAGAAATATTTTGGTTTCAGACAAGGAGCTGACATGTGGACAGTCACGTCATTCGTTGGTTAAAGCTGTCACTGAAATTGCTGTAGCTACCTGCTGAGGATGCTGGTGGTTAGACGAATCTTGCATGTGCCCTCTCTCCTCTTCATGATGGCAGTGATTACAATACTCTACAACTCAAGCAGCTGTGCAGCCTGCTATGTTTCATACTATACAAGCGCTACTCATTAAATGTCTCTGTACTTTTCTAATCCAGAGCTGGTTTTCCATGTTCTTGAACAAGTTTTGTGGCAGTCATATCTTCGGTTGTCATAGACCGCCTGGAGGAGCTGGAAATGAAGGCTGTCACTATCTACCCGTTTTAAAGTAGCTCTGTGAAGCTGAATGAAGGTCATCAACTGAAGACCTCCTGCCAGGCCATGTCCTCTTTCTGCCCAGTGTTTTAGCTTGTACAGGGTCCTTGCTGCTCATCTCACGGGGCTGTTGGAAACCTTGGACTGACGGATGATGCATGTGCAGTTACTCTGATGCATATGTGATATTCCAGCCCTGCTGCTGGTAAAACTGAACAAAAACTATTTGGGTTTTTTTGTGGTTTGGGTTGGATTCTCAAAATCAATCTGCACAGTTAAAACATCAAATGACATACTGCTGTGCACATGAGAAAGCCACAGCCTGGTGAAAACCTGTCTGCTGTATCACAACAAAATAATAAAATTGAAGCTATCACCATTCTAGCAAAACTGCTTCCTTGTCCAGTTTCCTTAAGCTTCTAGCTCTTCCACAGAAGCACTTGTAATGATTTACAGATCTGCTCTCCTGCCCTGTTACTGTCTCTTCTCAAGCATCAGAGCCTTGATCCAGGAGGAGCCATTCCCATTTTGCACCTGGGTAGATCAGTTTGGCTTCTTTAGCCACATCTGTGAGCAGCTCTGGTGTAGCCCGCTTGGGCTGTTTACCCTGAACTGGCCCCGCACCAGAGCGGGCAAGCTGCACAAAACAGCAGTAGTTTGGGTTGTGGTTATGCAGGGAGATAATGAAGGGTTGGGAGTAAAGCGAGGTCCATTGGGCAAGGGCCGCTGGAGGAGGAGGGGGTGACAGAAATGACCTAAAGGAGTTGTGGAAAGGGAAATCCTTGGCAGGAGAAGAGAGACTGAAAAGAGAGAAAAAAACTGAAAAAAGCTAAACAAAGGTGAAAATTGAAGAGAGAAAGTATAGGTGGAAAATATTGAAGAAATCAGTAACCATTTGGGGACAAATGGAGATCTTGGAATACCTTGTCTTCCATCTATTCCTTTTCCCCACTAAAAGTTTCAGTTTTCGCCTTTAATGTGGTCATTGAAGATGCCTGAGAGGCCAAGGCCCTGTTTTAAGCCTGAGCTGCTCGTGGCATCTCATTGAAGTCCCTCTGATCTGCAGGTAAACTAGCTCTATGGGTTTTCAGTTTCCAAGTGCCACGCTGAGTTACCCCCAAAACTGTAGTTGTTCAAACCTCATACCTGTTACGGACCTTTTGTCTTGCTGGTGGAAAGAGAACAAACAGTAACATTCAGAATGTGTTGCCCAGTTCCTGGAAACCTTGAGGAAATTGCTCTGCCTGCTGTCAGCAAGACCTTTCTCACAAGGATTAATGTTTCTGATGCAAAAACAAGAAAACATAATAATTCAAAATCCTTCTCAAATGAATGTTTACTGGTTTCAATAAAGACGGAGCACAGCTCTCCAGAATGTTTGCTAAAAGACCACTCAGCAGCCCACACCCAGGACATGTGCACGGACAAGGGACGTGGCAAAGAGTCAGCAAGAGCCTCTGCAGTCTGTGCTGCGCAGAATCAGTCTGTAATGTTAGAAAATGAAATACAGACATTTTCTCAGGCTTTGTTTCAGCCAAGTAGCTGTGAAATAGGTTTTTGAACTGTGCTCGAGACCTTTCTTATGGACGCTGCCAATGCACAGCTGAAATGGCATATTTATCGTGTCTCTGCAACTCCTTTCTCCTTGTGTTCCCTCTCTCCTCTTTGAATTCTTCTTCCTTATAGAAAGGAATCGGAGCCAAAAGTTCCCTAATTCTGGAAACTGCTTGGGTCTGAGGTTTTGACTTAATTTATCTTTACCTGATGATGTGAGTGAACTACAACCCTGTTGACTTCTGCAGTGTTATCCAAGGCTAAATCAGGCTATACCTGATCCACAAAGGAGCCATTGTACAGCATGTTGGCATTTGATCGTGCTGGAGAATGAAAGCCATATTTGAGGGAGGCCTACAAGTGCCTCATTACTGCACTGTAAACAACTGGATATTACAGTAATGGACAAGGCTTTGAGTGCTACGAACGGCTTCACATTCACTTTATTGATTTGCAATGTGCACAGTGATGGTCTGCTGTAATAAACACAAATGCCATAGTGTAGAAATGTCAGAACAACTTATTAAAAATGTGTCTCTTCCTTGCTCGTGCAGTACAGCATGTATGTCTGCACAGCTGCAGGATTGTGCCGAGGTGGGGATGAAGCTGTGGCTCAAGACTCAGCATTGCAAGAATATAAATTCAGCATGTAAGCAGAAGCTGTACGGGCCAGTCCTTTCCTTTTGCTTTGTGCTTCTAACCGACAAGACTTCTCCTGTGCCTCAGAACATATTTCACATCACAGAAGAGGTTATGTTTTTTTCCCAAATCTCGGGAGGGTAGAGGTGGACCCAGGTCTCAGCTCACATACGACAGGCAGTTCTCTGCCCACCTTCCACCACTTAGAGAAGTGGGAAGTGCCACTGGAGCCAGCATTTCTCTTAACAGTACAACAGTTTTATCTTAGCATGGAAAACCTTCAGCCTTTACCAAGGCTGTGCTACGAACAAGAGACTTGTGGCAGATCACACGTGTACCGGGCTCACCTCCATTTGGTGTGTGTACCATTATATACCTGTGTATCTACCTCTCTCTCAGGATAGACATAGACAGGTTCATACTCTTTGACCAGATCAGCAGTTTGGATAACATCTGCTTCATCTTTTAGTCCACTAGAAGGTGAGAGGTGACTTTCTGAAGAAAACAGCTTGTGCTCATCTGCATGTCTGCCGAGGTAAGGTTTCCCAAGCCATTCTTCTCTGTGGCAACCGAGTTGGTCTGCACCTTCTGCCTGGACTCTTTAATTTCTGGGGTGAATTCAGAGTGAGTTCATGGACTGACTGGCAATTTCTTGCTAGGGTTTCCACACGCGTCATCCTGACGTTCCTTTTAGCTCCTTATGTCAAAGGATGTTGCAGTGAAAATCCTGTCCATATATACTACCTGTAGGTAGGATTTATTGTCGGAAATCTCTCAGTCCCAGATGCCCCAAACTCTAACTAGTGGAGGGAAGTGAGAATGAAGCTGGGAAAATTGCTTTGCTATGCAGGAGAAATGATAGGCTGTTCATTGTAACTGAAGAAAATACGAGTTTACGAATGAGTGTGAAGTGTGATGGGGGCTACAGAAAGGCTGGGGGGAGAAGTGGATGGAAATATCTTGCTGGAAATGCCAGTTTGTTTCCACAATCACGAATATAAACATTGCCTATACCCCAAGAACATACACTTATACAAGTATTCAGTTAGATATTTCCATTATATTCATCGGTCTCAGCACTTTGCAGATGACAACCTCCATCATACGTTATTCGAAGGGGAACTACTGTGCTCATCATGCAGACGGAACAATGGAAAGGTTAGATGGCTTAGCCCAAATACATGCTTGTGGCAAAACCAAATCCATAAGATCTGATCCATGTGACTATTCTTTGTCCTTGTTTGTATAGAAAGAGTCCTTTTGAGTTTAGCAACAGACGGGATCTATGGAATTTTCACAGAAATTGCCAGGACCCCTGATTTTTTAGCATTGTTCTATGTGCAGTTTAGGTAGTGCTGTGGATTTAAATATTACCTGTGATGTTCTGTTGTGGATACCATAGGAAATGGGAGAGTCTTGAACAGGATAAAGAAGGTGCAACGTTTTGCTCCACGAAGTCCCCCATTTGGTAGGCATGTCAGGAGAGGGGAGGAGAGCCTGCTGTTAACCTCATTTGATGGATAGTCCCTGAGGCACCACTGCCATCTGGTGAAAGCTAGAGCAGCCCATGGGGATGTGTTAGGGAGCCATAACTGACAGCCTTACCACTGCACTAAGCTCAGCAGAAAGTGAGCACAGTCTGGCCCACAGAATTTTATTGAGAGCTTTTCTTTGGAGTTTGTCTTCTAAAGTTTGTTTTAGATTTCTTTACACAGTCTTTGCACACACATCAAAACTTATAGTTATTAAACGCTGAGGACCATCTGTATGAGGAAATCACGATGATGTCCACTCAGACTCGGGAAGGTTTTTGTAGGTTTGCCGCTTTTGTCTGAGCAATCCCGTTTTCTGAAGCATGTGAGAAGGAGGTGTCCTGCTTGTGTTGTGTAAGTGGCCTCTTGAGGAGCAGTCAGTAGTGATTACTTCTGCAACATCGGACACACGTCACGGTCAGAATTGTCAAAAATAAGGCAAAATGCTTGTCTTAAGCATGCAAGCAGCTATTTTCTATTCAGATCCCTGGGCTTTGGAAAATAACTCAGTTCATATCAAGGAGGATCAAAAATTGTCTTGGCCAGACTGACTATTCACCCCTGGAGGATGAGGGAAAGGGAGCTGCTGGCATGAGCAAGCTGGTACAGGCATATATGCTTTGTGTGGAGCCAGTCTGAAAGAAGTAGGAATTACTCAAAGAGCCAGTAGGTGTTTTTCTGTTACTGACCTGATACCACACATGGAATAGAGGAAGACAACAGGCATGCTGTCTCCTGGGCGTTGATCCAATTTGACCTGTAGGCTGAAATGAGTAGAAAACTGCTGACTAAATAGGCTTTGGATCAAGCACCAACCTCCTGCTATCAGAGTTCTGTGTCAGTGATGTGAGGGTGAACAAAATCTCTCTGGCAGAGTTGTACTCTTAGTTTAAATGTCATAGTTGGCTGGGATGATGGATATATACTAACATTTGCTTTCTTCTTCTACTCTTACTTTCAGAACTGAAGAAGTTTATATGGGCTTATTTATCTTGGAAATTTATTATTTAAGTGTTTATGGTATTGCGTTTTTTTTTTATTTTAAATCTCTAATCAAATTTATAGATACTATCAATTGCTTTGTTTGAACAAAGAGAGATTGCATTACAATCAATATTATATATTATGTCCGGGGGTCTGTTGTGAGCAGACAGTATTAAGACATACATAATTTATTAACAATCTCAGTAGTGGCCCAAAGTCTTTAGTGAGGATCAGGTCAAGTTTTGGTCAAGCTTTTAACAACCGCTAGGTTAACTTCACCGCAGTGTAACCTGTTAACTTCAACAGAGTGAAATAGGCAACTGTTTAAGGGAAGTAGAAAATGAAGAGACTTAACAACTCTCTAATAGTTTTTTCAACACAACAAAACCACAGGAAACAAAGAGATTTCTGCTTTGGATAATCAATTTTGCATCCTGAAGAACATACTGGGTAAAGTCCTGGAAGCTATGAGAAGCCAATTCATCACACTTCCAGCCAGAACCTAGCTAGAGGACTGAATACAGCATGTCATTATGATTAATTATGGGTAATGAGTGTTTTATGAACCTCAGAAAGAAAAGCGTTTATTTTTCTGGTATTATAGTGGTCGTGCCTTATTCTGTTTTAAAGCTGGTAGTGCAAAGCCAAACAGATGATGAAACTCCTTCAGTAGCCCTTTCATTTTGCTCTAGACTGTTACTAGACTTATGGGGCCAAACCCCCATCACGCAGAGGCTCCGTCAGTGCGAGAGACAAGGGAGGATTCACGTCAGGAGCTCTGGGATCTTGTGTTTTTTCCTTTTGTTCTGTCTAATTTTCTGTGGCAGAAACCTCACAGACCTATCCAGGATGTTGTTCCACAAGCATAAGAGAAGGTAGGATTAGCCTATCCCAGGACAAGTCTGCTGCTATGGGCCTTACTCAAAGCCTGCTGGAATCCCCTGGAATATTTCTCTTCATTTTCACCAGCCCTCAGACCAGACCTTTGAGGGTCGTCTAGAAACCTGGGGACCACCGCTGCCCATCCAGAACACACTTCTCTATGCCAGCTCGGGGACTTTCCATCCCTCCGGGGTCTCTGTGCTTTCCAGAGTGGGGGTCTGTGTTAAACCAGCACTGTGCACACTGTTGGCGTTATCTGCAGAGGAATTCTCGCAAAGGGACAGCAGGAGGGTGAAGGCCCTTTGCTTCATCCCTGTGTTTCAGGGCATGTGGGACAGCGGGGCAGGATAAGGGCTTTCGGCGCTGTTGGTACCTAAGTTTTAAAGAGGGGTTAAAAAAAGCTGGGTAAATGGTGGGGGGAAGGGGGTGGGGTGGGGGTGGGGTGGAGAGAAAAACCGGAGGAAAGGGATCAGTCAGTGAGAGCCCCTGCCTCTGGCTGTTCCCTGGTGCACCGGGAGGTGGTGCAAAGCTCCTGCTCATCCCGCAGCTAGCAGACAAACTCCCTTCTCCCGGGGACTACTCTCCAACTTGTACTACCCAGCAAGAATACCAGCGGTTTAACCCTCTCCGGCGTGCTTCTGTGCCTCTGGTGGCTTGGCTCGTGTTGAAGTCTGACGGGCTCAACCGTT